>NW_027513277.1:0-233280 GCF_048772815.1 Callospermophilus lateralis
CTAAAAATTCAAACTGTTACTGCAAACGAATGCTTCAACCTAGGAGAACGAAATTTGGGCATCCAAGTTTGATTGGTGTACTGCTAATTACTTGAAAGTATCATGAAGGTCGGAAGGAAAAATTTATGTTGAGATTTCAGGAGACTCTAGTGTTTTGGACGCCTAACAACGCCTTCCATTGAATGTGTCATTCACCAGTACTTGCTTAAGGCTACATCAAGAGGAAACAAACCTTAGGGATAGAATGTAGAACTACTGTATTGTGTCAAGTTTCAAGAAGCTAGCACAAACCGTGTTTGATTTAGAGTTCTAACTGCATCTGTCAATATAGGAGAAAGCAGAGTGAAACCTAAAAATTCAAACTGTTACTGCAAACGAATGCTTCAACGTAAAAGAACGAAACTTGAGCATTCAAGTGGGATTGGTGTACTGATCATTACTTGAAAGTATCATGAAGATTGGATGAAAAAATATATGTTGAGATTTCAGGAGACTCTAGTGTTTTGGAAGTTTGGCAACACCTTCAATATGAGTGTTATTCACCAGTCCCTGCTTTAGGCTACATCAAGAGGAAACAAACCTTAGAGATAGAACGTAGAACTAATGTATTGTGTCAAGTTTCAAGAAGCTAGCACAAACCGTGTTTGATTTAGAGTTCGAACGCATCTGTCAATATAGTGGAAAACAGAGTGAAAGCTAAAAATTCAAACTGTTACTGCAAACGAATGCTTCAACCTAGGAGAACGAAACTTGGGCATCCAAGTTTGATTGGTGTACTGCTCATTACTTGAAACTATCATGAAGGTCTGAAGCAAAAATTTATGTTGAGATTTCAGGAGAGTCTAGTGTTTTCGCAGCCTAACAACGCCTTTCATTGAATGTGTCATTCACCAGTATCTGCTTAAGGCTACATCAAGAGGAAACGAACCTTAGAGATAGAACGTAGAACTACTGTATTGTGTCAAGTTTCAAGAAGCTAGCACAAACCGTGTTTGATTTAGGGTTCTAACTGCATCTGTCAATATAGGAGAAAACAGAGTGAAACCTAAAAATTCAAACTCTTACTGCAAACGAATGCTTCAACGTAAAAAATGAAACTTGAGCACCCAAGTGAGATTGGTGTACTGATCATTACTTGAAAGTATCATGAAGATTGGATAAAAAAATATATGTTGAGATTTCAGGAGACTCTAGTGTTTTGGAAGTTTGGCAACCTTTTCAATATGAATGTTATTCGCCAGTCCCTGCTTTAGGCTACATCAAGAGGAAACAAACTTTAGAGATAGAACGTAGAACTAATGTATTGTGTCAAGTTTCAAGAAGCTAGCACAAACCGTGTTTGATTTAGAGTTCGAACGCATCTGTCAATATAGTAGAAAACAGAGTGAAACCTAAAAATTCAAACTGTTACTGCAAACGAATGCTTCAATATAGGAGAACGAAACGTGGGCATCCAAGTGTGATTGGTGTACTTCTCATTACTTGAAAGTATCATGAAGGTCGGAAGCAAAAATTTATGTTGAGATTTCAGGAGACTCTAGTGTTTTGGCAGCCTAACAACGCCTTTCATTGAATGTGTCATTCACCAGTATCTGCTTAAGGCTATATCAAGAGGAAACAAACCTTAGAGATAGAACGTAGAACTACTGTATTGTGTCAAGTTTCAAGAAGCTAGCACAAACCGTGTTTGATTTAGAGTTCTAACTGCATCTGTCAATATAGGAGAAAACAGAGTGAAACCTAAAAATTCAAACTGTTACTGCAAACGAATGCTTCAACGTAAAAAAAATGAAACTTGAGCATCCAAGTGGGATTGGTGTACTGATCATTACTTGAAAGTATCATGAAGATTGGATGAAAAAATATATGTTGAGATTTCAGGAGACTGTAGTGTTTTGGAAGTTTGGCAACTCCTTTCATTATAAGTGTTATTCGCCAGTCCCTGCTTTAGGCTACATCAAGAGGAAACAAACCTTAGAGATAGAACGTAGAAGTAATGAATTGTGTCAAGTTTCAAGAAGCTGGCACAAACCGTGTTTGATATAGTTCGAACTGCATCTGTCAATATAGGAGAAAACAGAGTGAAACCTAAAAATTCAAACTGTTACTGCAAACGAATGCTTCAACCTAGGAGAACGAAACTTGGGCATCCAAGTTTGATTGGTGTACTGCTCATTACTTGAAAGTATCATGAAGGTCGTAAGCAAAAATTTATGTTGAGATTTCAGGAGAGTCTAGTGTTTTCGCAGCCTAACAACGCCTTTCATTGAATGTGTCATTCACCAGTATCTGCTTAAGTCTACATCAAGAGGAAACAAACCTTAGAGATAGAACGTAGAACTACTGTATTGTGTCAAGTTTCAAGAAGCTAGCACAAACCGTGTTTGATTTAGAGTTCTAACTGCATCTGTCAATATAGGAGAAAACAGAGTGAAACCTAAAAATTCAAACTGTTACTGCAAACAAATGCTTCAACGTAAAAGAACGAAACTTGAGCATCCAAGTGGGATTGGTGTACTGATCATTACTTGAAAGTATCATGAAGATTGGATAAAAAAATATATGTTGAGATTTCAGGAGAATCTAGTGTTTTGGAAGTTTGGCAACCCCTTCAATATGAGTGTTATTCGCCAGTCCCTGCTTTAGGCTACATCAAGAGGAAACAAACCTTAGAGATAGAACGTAGAACAAATGTATTGTGTCAAGTTTCAAGAAGCTAGCACAATCCGTGTTTGATTTAGAGTTCGAACGCATCTGTCAATATAGTAGAAAACAGAGTGAAACCTAAAAATTCAAACTGTTACTGCAAACGAATGCTTCAACCTAGGAGAACGAAATTTGGGCATCCAAGTTTGATTGGTGTACTGCTAATTACTTGAAAGTATCATGAAGGTCGCAAGGAAAAATTTATGTTGAGATTTCAGGAGACTCTAGTGTTTTGCACGCCTAACAACGCCTTCCATTGAATGTGTCATTCACCAGTACTTGCTTAAGGCTACATCAAGAGGAAACAAACCTTAGGGATAGAATGTAGAACTACTGTATTGTGTCAAGTTTCAAGAAGCTAGCACAAACCGTGTTTGATTTAGAGTTCTAACTGCATCTGTCAATATAGGAGAAAGCAGAGTGAAACCTAAAAATTCAAACTGTTACTGCAAACGAATGCTTCAACGTAAAAGAACGAAACTTGAGCATCCAAGTGGGATTGGTGTACTGATCATTACTTGAAAGTATCATGAAGATTGGATGAAAAAATATATGTTGAGATTTCAGGAGACTCTAGTGTTTTGGAAGTTTGGGAACTCCTTTCATTATAAGTGTTATTCGCCTGTCCCTGCTTTAGGCTACATCAAGATAAACAAACCTTAGAGATAGAACGTAGAACTAATGTATTGTGTCAAGTTTCAAGAAGCTAGCACAAACCGTGTTTGATATAGTTCGAACTGCATCTGTCAATATAGGAGAAAACAGAGTGAAACCTAAAAATTCAAACTGTTACTGCAAACGAATGCCACAACCTAGGAGAACGAACCTTGGGCATCCAAGTTTGATTGGTGCACTGCTCATTACTTGAAAGTATCATGAAGATCGGAAGCAAAAATTCATCTTGAGATTTCAGGAGAGTCTAGTGTTTTGGCACCCTACAACGCCTTTCATTGAATGTGTCATTCACCAGTATCTGCTTAAGGCTACATCAAGAGGAAACAAACTTTAGAAATAGAACGTAGAACTACTGTATTGTGTTAAGATTCAAGAAGCTAGCACAAACCGTGTTTGATTTAGAGTTCTAACTGCATCTGTCAATATAGGAGAAAACAGAGTGAACCCTAAAAATTCAAACTGTTACTGCAAACGAATGCTTCAACGTAAAAGAATGAAACTTGAGCATCCAAGTGGGATTGGTGTACTGATCATTACTTGAAAGTATCATGAAGATTGGATGAAAAAATATATGTTGAGATTTCAGGAGACTCTAGTGTTTTGGAAGTTTGGCAACACCTTCAATATGAGTGTTATTCACCAGTCCCTGCTTTAGGCTACATCAAGAGGAAACAAACCTTAGAGATAGAACGTAGAACTAATGTATTGTGTCAAGTTTCATGAAGCTAGCACAAACCGTGTTTGATTTAGAGTTCGAACGCATCTGTCAATATAGTGGAAAACAGAGTGAAAGCTAAAAATTCAAACTGTTACTGCAAACGAATGCTTCAACCTAGGAGAACGAAACTTGGGCATCTAAGTTTGATTGGTGTACTGCTCATTACTTGAAACTATCATGAAGGTCTGAAGCAAAAATTTATGTTGAGATTTCAGGAGACTCTAGTGTTTTGGACGCCTAACAACGCCTTCCATTGAATGTGTCATTCACCAGTATCTGCTTAAGGCTACATCAAGAGGAAACAAACCTTAGAGATAGAACGTAGAACTACTCTATTGTGTCAAGTTTCAAGAAGCTAGCACAAACCGTGTTTGATTTAGAGTTCTAACGGCATCTGTCAATATAAGAGAAAACAGAGTGAAACCTAAAAATTCAAACTGTTACTGCAAACGAATGCTTCAACGTAAAAGAACGAAACTTGAGCATCCAAGTGGGATTGGTGTACTGATCATTACTTGAAAGTATCATGAAGATTGGATGAAAAAATATATGTTGAGATTTCAGGAGACTCTAGTGTTTTGGAAGTATGGCAACTCCTTTCATTATATGTGTTATTCGCCAGTCCCTGCTTTAGGCTACATCAAGAGGAAACAAACCTTAGAGATAGAACGTAGAACTAATGTATTGTGTCAAGTTTCAAGAAGCTAGCACAAACCGTGTTTTATATAGTTCGAACTGCATCTGTCAATATAGGAGAAAACAGAGTGAAACCTAAAAATTCAAACTGTTACTGCAAACGAATGCTTCAACCTAGGAGAACGAAACTTGGGCATCCAAGTTTGATTGGTGTACTGCTCATTACTTGAAAGTATCATGAAGGTCGGAAGCAAAAATTTATGTTGAGATTTCAGGAGAGTCTAGTGTTTTCGCAGCCTAACAACGCCTTTCATTGAATGTGTCATTCACCAGTATCTGCTTAAGTCTACATCAAGAGGAAGCAAACCTTAGAGATAGAACCTAGAACTACTGTATTGTGTCAAGTTTCAAGAAGCTAGCACAAACCGTGTTTGACTTAGAGTTCTAACTGCATCTGTCAATATAGGAGAAAACAGAGTGAAACCTAAAAATCAAACTGTTACTGCCAACGAATGCTTCTACGTAAAAGAACGAAACTTGAGCATCCAAGTGGGATTGGTGTACTGATCATTACTTGAAAGTATCATGAAGATTGGATAAAAAAATATATGTTGAGATTTCAGGAGACTCTAGTGTTTTGGAAGTTTGGCAACCTTTTCAATATGAATGTTATTCGCCAGTCCCTGCTTTAGTCTACATCAAGAGGAAACAATCCTTAGAGATAGAACGTACAACTAATGTATTGTGTCAAGTTTCAAGAAGCTAGCACAAACCGTGTTTGATTTGGAGTTCTAACTGCATCTGTCAATATAGGAGAAAACAGAGTGAAACCTAAATGTTCAAACTGTTACTGCAAACGAATGCTTCAACGTAAAAAAAATGAATCTTGAGCATCCAAGTGGGATTGGTGTACTGATCATTACTTGAAAGTAACATGAAGATTGGATAAAAAAATATATGTTGAGATTTCAGGAGATCTAGTGTTTTGGAAGTTTGGCATCCCCTTCAATATGAGTGTTTTTTGCCAGTCCCTGCTTTAGGCTACATCAAGAGGAAACAAACCTTAGAGATAGAACGGAGAACTAATGTATTGTGTCAAGTTTCAAGAAGCTAGCACAAACCGTGTTGGATTTAGAGTTCGAACGCATCTGTCAATATAGTAGAAAACAGAGTGAAACCTAAAAATTCAAACTGTTACTGCAAACGAATGCTTCAACCTAGGAGAACGAAACTTGGGCATCCAAGTTTGATTGGTGTACTGCTCATTACTTGAAAGTATCATGAAGGTCGGAAGCAAAAATTTATGTTGAGATTTCAGGAGACTCTAGGGTTTTGGACGCCTAACAACGCCTTCCATTGAATGTGTCATTCACCAGTACTTGCTTTAGGCTACATCAAGAGGAAACAAACCTAAGAGATAGAATGTAGAACTACTGTATTGTGTCAAGTTTCAAGAAGCTAGCACAAACCGTGTTTGATTTAGAGTTCTAACTGCATCTGTCTATATAGGAGAAAACAGAGTGAAACCTAAAAATTCAAACTGTTACTGCAAACGAATGCTTCAACGTAAAAGTACGAAACTTGAGCATCCAAGTGGGATTGGTGTACTGATCATTACTTGAAAGTATCATGAAGATTGGATGAAAAAATATATGTTGAGATTTCAGGAGACTCTAGTGTTTTGGAAGTTTGGCAACTCCTTTCATTATAAGTGTTATTCGCCAGTCCCTGCTTTAGGCTACATCAAGAGGAAACAAACCTTAGAGATAGAACGTAGAAGTAATGAATTGTGTCAAGTTTCAAGAAGCTGGCACAAACCGTGTTTGATATAGTTCGAACTGCATCTGTCAATATAGGAGAAAACAGAGTGAAACCTAAAAATTCAAACTGTTACTGCAAACGAATGCTTCAACCTTGGAGAACGAAACTTGGGCATCCAAGTTTGATTGGTGTACTGCTCATTACTTGAAAGTATCATGAAGGTCGGAAGCAAAAATTTATGTTGAGATTTCAGGAGAGTCTAGTGTTTTCGCAGCCTAACAACGCCTTTCAATGAATGTGTCATTCACCAGTATCTGCTTAAGGCTACATCAAGAGGAAACAAACCTTAGAGATAGAACGTAGAACTACTGTATTGTGTCAAGTTTCAAGAAGCTAGCACAAACCGTGTTTGATTTAGAGTTCTAACTGCATCTGTCAATATAGGAGAAAACAGAGTGAAACCTAAAAATTCAAACTGTTACTGCAAACGAATGCTTCAACGTAAAAGAACGAAACTTGAGCATCCAAGTGGGATTGGTGTACTGATCATTACTTGAAAGTATCATGAAGATTGGATAAAAAAATATATGTTGAGATTTCAGGAGAATCTAGTGTTTTGGAAGTTTGGCAACCCCTTCAATATGAGTGTTATTCGCAAGTCCCTGCTTTAGGCTACATCAAGAGGAAACAAACCTTAGAGATAGAACGTAGAACTAATGTATTGTGTCAAGTTTCAAGAAGCTAGCACAAACCGTGTTTGATTTAGAGTTCGAACGCATCTGTCAATATAGTAGAAAACAGAGTGAAAATTAAAAATTCAAACTGTTACTGAAAACGAATGCTTCAACCTAGGAGAACGAAATTTGGGCATCCAAGTTTGATTGGTGTACTGCTAATTACTTGAAAGTATCATGAAGGTCGGAAGGAAAAATTTATGTTGAGATTTCAGGAGACTCTAGTGTTTTGGACGCCTAACAACGCCTTCCATTGAATGTGTCATTCACCAGTACTTGCTTAAGGCTACATCAAGAGGAAACAAACCTTAGGGATAGAATGTAGAACTACTGTATTGTGTCAAGTTTCAAGAAGCTAGCACAAACCGTGTTTGATTTAGAGTTCTAACTGCATCTGTCAATATAGGAGAAAACAGAGTGAAACCTAAAAATTCAAACTGTTACTGCAAACGAATGCTTCAACGTAAAAGAATGAAACTTGAGCATCCAAGTGGGATTGGTGTACTGATCATTACTTGAAAGTATCATGAAGATTGGATGAAAAAATATATGTTGAGATTTCAGGAGACTCTAGTGTTTTGGAAGTTTGGCAACTCCTTTCATTATAAGTGTTATTCGCCAGTCCCTGCTTTAGGCTACATCAAGATAAACAAACCTTAGAGATAGAACGTAGAACAAATGTATTGTGTCAAGTTTCAAGAAGCTAGCACAAACCATGTTTGATATAGTTCGAACTGCTTCTGTCAATATAGGAGAAAACAGAGTGAAACCTAAAAATTCAAACTGTTACTCCAAACGAATGCCACAACCTAGGAGAACGAACCTTGGGCATCCAAGTTTGATTGGTGCACTGCTCATTACTTGAAAGTATCATGAAGATCGGAAGCAAAAATTCATGTTGAGATTTCAGGAGAGTCTAGTGTTTTGGCACCCTACAACGCCTTTCATTGAATGTGTCATTCACCAGTATCTGCTTAAGGCTACATCAAGAGGAAACAAACTTTAGAAATAGAACGTAGAACTACTGTATTGTGTTAAGATACAAGAAGCTAGCACAAACCGTGTTTGATTTAGAGTTCTAACTGCATCTGTCAATATAGGAGAAAACAGAGTGAACCCTAAAAATTCAAACTGTTACTGCAAACGAATGCTTCAACGTAAAAGAATGAAACTTGAGCATCCAAGTGGGATTGGTGTACTGATCATTACTTGAAAGTATCATGAAGATTGGATGAAAAAATATATGTTGAGATTTCAGGAGACTCTAGTGTTTTGGAAGTTTGGCAACACCTTCAATATGAGTGTTATTCACCAGTCCCTGCTTTAGGCTACATCAAGAGGAAACAAACCTTAGAGATAGAACGTAGAACTAATGTATTGTGTCAAGTTTCAAGAAGCTAGCACAAACCGTGTTTGATTTAGAGTTCGAACGCATCTGTCAATATAGTGGAAAACAGAGTGAAAGCTAAAAATTCAAACTGTTACTGCAAACGAATGCTTCAACCTAGGAGAACGAAACTTGGGCATCCAAGTTTGATTGGTGTACTGCTCATTACTTGAAACTATCATGAAGGTCTGAAGCAAAAATTTATGTTGAGATTTCAGGAGACTCTAGTGTTTTGGACGCCTAACAACGCCTTCCATTGAATGTGTCATTCACCAGTATCTGCTTAAGGCTACATCAAGAGGAAACAAACCTTAGAGATAGAACATAGAACTACTCTATTGTGTCAAGTTTCAAGAAGCTAGCAAAAACCGTGTTTGATTTAGAGTTCTAACGGCATCTGTCAATATAAGAGAAAACAGAGTGAAACCTAAAAATTCAAACTGTTACTGCAAACGAATGCTTCAACGTAAAAGAACGAAACTTGAGCATCCAATGGGATTGGTGTATTGATCATTACTTGAAAGTATCATGAAGATTGGATGAAAAAATATATGTTGAGATTTCAGGAGACTCTAGTGTTTTGGAAGTATGGCAACTCCTTTCATTATATGTGTTATTCGCCAGTCCCTGCTTTAGGCTACATCAAGAGGAAACAAACCTTAGAGATAGAACGTAGAACTAATGTATTGTGTCAAGTTTCAAGAAGCTAGCACAAACCGTGTTTGATATAGTTCGAACTGCATCTGTCAATATAGGAGAAAACAGAGTGAAACATAAAAATTCAAACTGTTACTGCAAACGAATGCTTCAACCTAGGAGAACGAAACTTGGGCATCCAAGTTTGATTGGTGTACTGCTCATTACTTGAAAGTATCATGAAGGTCGGAAGCAAAAATTTATGTTGAGATTTCAGGAGAGTCTAGTGTTTTCGCAGCCTAACAACGCCTTTCATTGAATGTGTCATTCACCAGTATCTGCTTAAGTCTACATCAAGAGGAAGCAAACCTTAGAGATAGAACCTAGAACTACGGTATTGTGTCAAGATTCAAGAAGCTAGCACAAACCGTGTTTGACTTAGAGTTCTAACTGCATCTGTCAATATAGGAGAAAACAGAGTGAAATCTAAAAATTCAAACTGTTACTGCAAACGAATGCTTCAACGTAAAAGAACGAAACTTGAGCATCCAAGTGGGATTGGTGTACTGATCATTACTTGAATGTATCATGAAGATTGGATGAAAAAATATATGTTGAGATTTCAGGAGACTCTAGTGTTTTCGAAGTTTGGCAACCTCTTTCATTATATGTGTTATTCGCCAGTCCCTGCTTTAGGCTACATCAGAGGAAACAAACCATAGAGATAGAACGTAGAACTAATGTATTGTGTCAAGTTTCAAGAAGCTAGCACAAACCGTGTTTGATATAGTTCGAACTGCATCTGTCAATATAGGAGAAAACAGTGTGAAACCTAAAAATTCAAACTGTTACTGCTAACGAATGCTTCAACCTAGGAGAACGAAATTTGGGCATCCAAGTTTGATTGGTGTACTGCTCATTACTTGAAAGTATCATGAAGTTTGGAAGCAAAAATTTATGTTGAGATTTCAGGAGAGTCTAGTGTTTTCGCAGCCTAACAACGCCTTTCATTGAATGTGTCATTCACCAGTATCTGCTTAAGTCTACATCAAGAGGAAGCAAACCTTAGAGATAGAACCTAGAAGTACTGTATTGTGTCAAGTTTCAAGAAGCTAGCACAAACCGTGTTTGACTTAGAGTTCTAACTGCATCTGTCAATATAGGAGAAAACAGAGTGAAACCTAAAAATTCAAACTGTTACTGCAAACGAATGCTTCAACGTAAAAGAACGAAACTTGAGGATCCAAGTGGGATTGGTGTACTGATCATTACTTGAAAGTATCATGAAGATTGGATGAAAAAATATATGTTGAGATTTCAGGAGAATCTAGTGTTTTGGAAGTTTGGCAACCCCTTCAATATGAGTGTTATTCGCCAGTCCCTGCTTTAGGCTACATCAAGAGGAAACAAACCTTAGAGACAGAACATAGAACTAATGTATTGTGTCAAGTTTCAAGAAGCTAGCCTAAACCGTGTTTGATTTAGAGTTCGAACGCATCTGTCAATATAGTAGAAAACAGAGTGAAACCTAAAAATTCAAACTGTTACTGCAAACGAATGCTTCAACCTAGGAGAAGGAAAGGTGGGCATCCAAGTTTGATTGGTGTACTGCTCATTACTTGAAAGTATCATGAAGGTCGTAAGCAAAAATTTATGTTGATATTTCAGGAGACTCTAGTGTTTTGGCCACCTAACAACGCCTTTCATTGAATGTGTCATTCACCAGGATCTGCTTAAGGCTACATCAAGAGGAAGCAAACCTTAGAGATAGAACCTAGAACTACTGTATTGTGTCAAGTTTCAAGAAGCTAGCACAAACCGTGTTTGACTTAGAGTTCTAACTGCATCTGTCAATATAGGAGAAAACAGAGTGAAACCTAAAAATTCAAACAGTTACTGCAAACGAATGCTTCAACGTAAAAGAACGAAACTTGAGCATCCAAGTGGGATTGCTGTACTGCTCATTACTTGAAAGTATCATGAAGATAGGATGAAAAAATATATGTTGAGATTTCAGGAGACTCTAGTGTTTTGGAAGTTTGGCAACCCCTTCAATATGAGTGTTATTCGCCAGTCCCTGCTTTAGGCTACATCAAGAGGAAACAAACCTTAGAGACAGAACGTAGAACTAATGTATTGTGTCAAGTTTCAAGAAGCTAGCACAAACCGTGTTTGATATAGTTCGAACTGCATCTGTCAATATAGGAGAAAACAGTGTGAAACCTAAAAATTCAAACTGTTACTGCAAATGAATGCTTCAACCTAGGAGAACGAAACTTGGGCATCCAAGTTTGATTGGTGTACTGCTCATTACTTGAAAGTATCATGAAGGTCGGAAGCAAAAATTTATGTTGAGATTTCAGGAGAGTCTAGTGTTTTCGCAGCCTAACAACGCCTTTCATTGAATGTGTCATTCACCAGTATCTGCTTAAGTCTACATCAAGAGGAAGCAAACCTTAGAGATAGAACCTAGAACTACTGTATTGTGTCAAGATTCAAGAAGCTAGCACAAACCGTGTTTGATTTAGAGTTCTAACTGCATCTGTCAATATAGGAGAAAACAGAGTGAAACCTAAAAATTCAAACTGTTACTGCAAACGAATGCTTCAACGTAAAAGAACGAAACTTGAGCATCCAAGTGGGATTGGTGTACTGCTCATTACTTGAAAGTATCATGAAGATTGGATGAAAAAATATATGTTGAGATTTCAGGAGACTCTAGTGTTTTGGAAGTTTGGCAACTCCTTTCATTATAAGTGTTATTCGCCAGTCCCTGCTTTAGGCTACATCAAGAGGAAACATTCCTTAGAGACAGAACGTAGAACTAATGTATTGTGTCAAGTTTCAAGAAGCTTGCACAAACCGTGTTTGATATAGTTCGAACTGCATCTGTCAATATAGGAGAAAACAGTGTGAAACCTAAAAATTCAAACTGTTACTGCAAACGAATGCTTCAACCTAGGAGAACAAAACTTGGGCATCCAAGTTTGATTGGTGTACTGCTCATTACTTGAAAGTATCATGAAGGTCGGAAGCAAAAATTTATGTTGAGATTTCAGGAGACTCTAGTGTTTTCACAGCCTAACAACGCCTTTCATTGAATGTGTCATTCACCAGTATCTGCTTAAGTCTACATCAAGAGGAAGCAAACCTTAGAGATAGAACCTAGAACTACTGTATTTGTCAAGATTCAAGAAGCTAGCACAAACCGTGTTTGATTTAGAGTTCAAACGCATCTGTCAATATAGTAGAAAACAGACTGAAACCTAAAAATTCAAACTGTTACTGCAAACGAGTGCTTCAACCTAGGAGAACGAAAGGTGGGCATCCAAGTTTGCTTGGTGTACTGCTCATTACTTGAAAGTATCATGAAGGTCGGAAGCAAAAATTTATGTTGAGATTTCAGGAGACTCTAGTGTTTTGGACGCCTAACAATGCCTTACATTTAATGTGTCATTCACCAGTATCTGCTTAAGGCTACATCAAGAGGAAACAAACCTTAGAGATAGAACGTAGAACTACTGTATTGTGTCAAGTTTCAAGAAGCTAGCACAAACCGTGTTTGATTTAGAGTTCTAACTGTATCTGTCAATATAGGATAAAACAGAGTGAAACCTAAAAATTCAAACTGTTACTGCAAACGAATGCTTCAACGTAAAAGAACGAAACGTGAGCATCCAAGTGGGATTGGTGTACTGATCATTACTTGAAAGTATCATGAAGATTGGATGAAGAAATATATGTTGAGATTTCAGGAGACTCTAGTGTTTTGGAAGTTTGGCAACTCCTTTCATTATAAGTGTTATTCGCCAGTCCCTGCTTTAGGCTACATCAAGAGGAAACAAACCTTAGAGATAGAACGTAGAAGTAATGAATTGTGTCAAGTTTTAAGAAGCTGGCACAAACCGTGTTTGATATAGTTCGAACTGCATCTGTCAATATAGGAGAAAACAGAGTGAAACCTAAAAATTCAAACTGTTACTGCAAACGAATGCTTCAACCTTGGAGAACGAAACTTGGGCATCCAAGTTTGATTGGTGTACTGCTCATTACTTGAAAGTATCATGAAGGTCGGAAGCAAAAATTTATGTTGAGATTTCAGGAGAGTCTAGTGTTTTGGCAGCCTAACAACGCCTTTCATTGAATGTGTCATTCACCAGTATCTGCTTAAGGCTACATCAAGAGGAAACAAACCTTAGAGATAGAACGTAGAACTAGTGTATTGTGTCAAGTTTCAAGAAGCTAGCACAAAACGTGTTTGATTTAGAGTTCTAACTGCATCTGTCAATATAGGAGAAAACAGAGTGAAACCTAAAAATTCAAACTGTTACTGCAAACGAATGCTTCAACGTAAAAGAACGAAACTTGAGCATCCAAGTGGGATTGGTGTACTGATCATTACTTGAAAGTATCATGAAGATTGGATAAAAAAATATATGTTGAGATTTCAGGAGAATCTAGTGTTTTGGAAGTTTGGCAACCCCTTCAATATGAGTGTTATTCGCAAGTCCCTGCTTTAGGCTACATCAAGAGGAAACAATCCTTAGAGATAGAACGTAGAACTAATGTATTGTGTCAAGTTTCAAGAAGCTAGCACAAACCGTGTTTGATTTAGAGTTCGAACGCATCTGTCATTATAGTAGAAAACAGAGTGAAACCTAAAAATTCAAACTGTTACTGCAAACGAATGCTTCAACCTAGGAGAACGAAATTTGGGCATCCAAGTTTGATTGGTGTACTGCTAATTACTTGAAAGTATCATGAAGGTCGGAAGGAAAAATTTATGTTGAGATTTCAGGAGACTCTAGTGTTTTGGACGCCTAACAACGCCTTCCATTGAATGTGTCATTCACCAGTACTTCTTAAGGCTACATCAAGAGGAAACAAACCTTAGGGATAGAATGTAGAACTACTGTATTGTGTCAAGTTTCAAGAAGCTAGCACAAACCGTGTTTGATTTAGAGTTCTAACTGCATCTGTCAATATAGGAGAAAGCAGAGTGAAACCTAAAAATTCAAACTGTTACTGCAAACGAATGCTTCAACGTAAAAGAACGAAACTTGAGCATCCAAGTGGGATTGGTGTACTGATCATTACTTGAAAGTATCATGAAGATTGGATGAAAAAATATATGTTGAGATTTCAGGAGAATCTAGTGTTTTGGAAGTTTGGGAACTCCTTTCATTATAAGTGTTATTCGCCAGTCCCTGCTTTAGGCTACATCAAGATAAACAAACCTTAGAGATAGAACGTAGAACAAATGTATTGTGTCAAGTTTCAAGAAGCTAGCACAAACCGTGTTTGATATAGTTGGAACTGCATCTGTGAATATAGGAGAAAACAGAGTGAAACCTAAAAATTCAAACTGTTACTGCAAACGAATGCCACAACCTAGGAGAACGAACCTTGGGCATCCAAGTTTGATTGGTGCACTGCTCATTACTTGAAAGTATCATGAAGATCGGAAGCAAAAATTCATGTTGAGATTTCAGGAGAGTCTAGTGTTTTGGCACCCTACAACGCCTTTCATTGAATGTGTCATTCACCAGTATCTGCTTAAGGCTACATCAAGAGGAAACAAACATTAAAATAGAACGTAGAACTACTGTATTGTGTTAAGATTCAAGAAGCTAGCACAAACCGTGTTTGATTTAGAGTTCTAACTGCATCTGTCAATATAGGAGAAAACAGAGTGAAACCTAAAAATTCAAACTGTTACTGCAAACAAATGCTTCAATGTAAAAGAATGAAACTTGAGCATCCAAGTGGGATTGGTGTACTGATCATTACTTGAAAGTATCATGAAGATTGGATGAAAAAATATATGTTGAGATTTCAGGAGACTCTAGTGTTTTGGAAGTTTGGCAACACCTTCAATATGAGTGTTATTCACCAGTCCCTGCTTTAGGCTACATCAAGAGGAAACAAACCTTAGAGATAGAACGTAGAACTAATGTATTGTGTCAAGTTTCAAGAAGCTAGCACAAACCGTGTTTGATTTAGAGTTCGAACGCATCTGTCAATATAGTGGAAAACAGACTGAAAGCTAAAAATTCAAACTGTTACTGCAAACGAATGCTTCAACCTAGGAGAACGATACTTGGGCATCCAAGTTTGATTGGTGTACTGCTCATTACTTGAAACTATCATGAAGGTCTGAAGCAAAAATTTATGTTGAGATTTCAGGAGACTCTAGTGTTTTCGCAGCCTAACAACGCCTTTCATTGAATGTGTCATTCACCAGTATCTGCTTAAGTCTACATCAAGAGGAAGCAAACCTTAGAGAGAGAACCTAGAACTACTGTATTGTGTCAAGTTTCAAGAAGCTAGCACAAACCGTGTTTGACTTAGAGTTTTAACTGCATCTGTCAATATAGGAGAAAACAGAGTGAAACCTAAAAATTCAAACTGTTACTGCCAACGAATGATTCTACGTGAAAGAACGAAACTTGAGCATCCAAGTGGGATTGGTGTACTGATCATTACTTGAAAGCATCATGAAGATTGGATGAAAAAATATATGTTGAGATTTCAGGAGACTCTAGTGTTTTGGAAGTTTGGCAACCCCTTCAATATGAGTGTTATTCGCCAGTCCCTGCTTTAGGCTACATCAAGAGGAAACAATCCTTAGAGACAGAACGTAGAACTAATGTATTGTGTCAAGTTTCAAGAAGCTAGCCTAAACCGTGTTTGATTTAGAGTTCGAACGCATCTGTCAATATAGTAGAAAACAGAGTGAAACCTAAAAATTCAAACTGTTACTGCAAACGAATGCTTCAACCTAGGAGAACAAAAGGTGGGCATCCAAGTTTGATTGGTGTACTGCTCATTACTTGAAAGTATCATGAAGGTCAGAAGCAAAATTTATGTTGATATTTCAGGAGACTCTTGTGTTTTGGCCACCTAACAACGCCTTTCATTGAATGTATCATTCACCAGGATCTGCTTAAGGCTACATGAAGAGGAAGCAAACCTTAGAAATAAAACCTAGAACTACTGGATTGTGTCAAGTTTCAAGAAGCTAGCACAAACCGTGTTTGATATAGTTCGAACTCCATCTGTCAATATAGGAGAAAACAGAGTGAAACCTAAAAATTCGAACTGTTACTGCAAACGAATGCTTCAACCTAGGAGAACGAAACTTGGGCATCCAAGTTTGATTGGTGTACTGCTCATTACTTGAAAGTATCATGAAGGTCGGAAGCAAAAATTTATGTTGAGATTTCAGGAGACTCTAGTGATTTGGCAGTCTAATAACGCCTTTCATTGAATGTGTCATTCACCAGTATCTGCTTAAGGCTACATCAAGAGGAAACAAACTTTAGAGATAGAACGTAGAACTACTGTATTGTGTTAAGATTCAAGAAGCTAGCACAAAACGTGTTTGATTACAGTTCTAACTGCATCTGTCAATATAGGAGAAAACAGAGTGAAACCTAAAAATTCAAACTGTTACTGCAAACGAATGCTTCAACGTAAAAGAATGAAACTTGAGCATCCAGTGGGATTGGTGTACTGATCATTACTTGAAAGTATCATGAAGATTGGATGAAAAAATATATGTTGAGATTTCAGGAGACTCTAGTGTTTTGGAAGTTTGGCAACACCTTCAATATGAGTGTTATTCGCCAGTCCCTGCTTTAGGCTACATCAAGAGGAAACAAACCTTAGAGATAGAACGTAGAACTAATGTATTGTGTCAAGTTTCCATAAGCTAGCACAAACCGTGTTTGATTTAGAGTTCGAACCCATCTGTCAATATAGTAGAAAACAGAGTGAAAGCTAAAAATTCAAACTGTTACTGCAAACGAATGCTTCAACCTAGGAGAACGAAACTTGGGCATCCAAGTTTGATTGGTGTACTGCTCATTACTTGAAAGTATCATGAAGGTCGGAAGCAAAAATTTATGTTGAGATTTCAGGAGACTCTAGTGTTTTGGACGCCTAACAATGCCTTCCATTGAATGTGTCATTCACCAGTATCTGCTTAAGGCTACATCAAGAGGAAACAAACCTTAGAGATAGAACGTAGAACTACTGTATTGTGTCAAGTTTCAAGAAGCTAGCACAAACCGTGTTTGATTTAGAGTTCTAACTGAATCTGTCAATATAGGAGAAAACAGAGTGAAACCTAAAAATTCAAACTGTTACTGCAAACGAATGCTTCAAAGTAAAAGAACGAAACTTGAGCATCCAAGTGGGATTGGTGTACTGATCATTACTCGAAAGTATCATGAAGATTGGATGAAAAAATATATGTTGAGATTTCAGGAGACTCTAGTGTTTTGGAAGTTTGGCAACTCCTTTCATTATATGTGTTATTCGCCAGTCCCTGCTTTAGGCTACATCAAGAGTAAACAAACCTTAGAGATAGAACATAGAACTAATGTATTGTGTCAAGTTTCAAGAAGCTAGCACAAACCGTGTTTGATATAGTTCGAACTGCATCTGTCAATATAGGAGAAAACAGAGTGAAACATAAAAATTCAAACTGTTACTGCAAACCAATGCTTCAACCTAGGAGAACGAAACTTGGGCATCCAAGTTTGATTGGTGTACTGCTCATTACTTGAAAGTATCATGAAGGTCGGAAGCAAAAATTTATGTTGAGATTTCAGGAGAGTCTAGTGTTTTCGCAGCCTAACAACGCCTTTCATTGAATGTGTCATTCTCCAGTATCTGCTTAAGTCTACATCAAGAGGAAGCAAACCTTAGAGATAGAACCTAGAACTACTGTATTGTGTCAAGATTCAAGAAGCTAGCACAAACCGTGTTTTATTTAGAGTTCTAACTGCATCTGTCAATATAGGAGAAAACAGAGTGCAACCTAAAAATTCAAACTGTTACTGCAAACGAATGCTTCAACGTAAAAGAACGAAACTTGAGCATCCAAGTGGGATTGGTGTACTGATCATTACTTGAAAGTATCATGAAGATTGGATGAAAAAATATATGTTGAGATTTCAGGAGACACTAGTGTTTTGGAAGTTTGGCAACTCCTTTCATTATATGTGTTATTCGCCAGTCCCTGCTTTAGGCTACATCAGAGGAAACAAACCTTAGAGATAGAACGTAGAACTAATGTATTGTGTCAAGTTTCAAGAAGCTAGCACAAACCGTGTTTGATATAGTTCGAACTGCATCTGTCAATATAGGAGAAAACAGTGTGAAACCTAAAAATTCAAACTGTTACTGCAAACGAATGCTTCAACCTAGGAGAACGAAATTTGGGCATCCAAGTTTGATTGGTGTACTGCTCATTACTTGAAAGTATCATGAAGTTTGGAAGCAAAAATTTATGTTGAGATTTCAGGAGAGTCTAGTGTTTTTGCAGCCTAACAACGCCTTTCATTGAATGTGTCATTCACCAGTATCTGCTTAAATCTACATCAAGAGGAAGCAAACCTTAGAGATAGAACCTAGAACTACTGTATTGTGTCAAGTTTCAAGAAGCTAGCACAAACCGTGTTTGACTTAGAGTTCTAACTGCATCTGTCAATATAGGAGAAAACAGAGTGAAACCTAAAAATTCAAATTGTTACTGCAAACGAATGCTTCATCGTAAAAGAACGAAACTTGAGCATCCAAGTGGGATTGGTGTACTGATCATTACTTGAAAGTATCATGAAGATTGGATGAAAAAATAAATGTTGAGATTTCAGGAGACTCTAGTGTTTTGGAAGTTTGGCAACCCCTTCAATATGAGTCTTATTCGCCAGTCCCTGCTTTAGGCTACATCAAGAGGAAACATACCTTAGAGACAGAACGTAGAACTAATGTATTGTGTCAAGTTTCAAGAAGCTAGCCTAAACCGTGTTTGATTTAGAGTTCGAACGCATCTGTCAATATAGTAGAAAACAGAGTGAAACCTAAAAATTCAAACTGTTACTGCAAACGAATGCTTCAACCTAGGAGAAGGAAAGGTGGGCATCCAAGTTTGATTGGTGTACTGCTCATTACTTGAAAGTATCATGAAGGTCGGAAGCAAAATTTATGTTGATATTTCAGGAGACTCTAGTGTTTTGGCCGCCTAACAACGCCTTTCATTGAATGTGTCATTCACCAGGATCTGCTTAAGGCTACATCAAGAGGAAGCAAACCTTAGAGATAGAACCTAGAACTACTGTATTGTGTCAAGTTTCAAGAAGCTAGCACAAACCGTGTTTGACTTAGAGTTCTAACTGCATCTGTCAATATAGGAGAAAACAGAGTGAAACCTAAAAATTCAAACTGTTACTGCAAACGAATGCTTCAACGTAAAAGAACGAAACTTGAGCAACCAAGTGGGATTGCTGTACTGCTCATTACTTGAAAGTATCATGAAGATTGGATGAAAAAATATATGTTGAGATTTCAGGAGACTCTAGTGTTTTGGAAGTTTGGCAACACCTTCAATATGAGTGTTATTCGCCAGTCCCTGCTTTAGGCTACATCAAGAGGAAACAAATCTTAGAGACAGAACGTAGAACTAATGTATTGTGTCAAGTTTCAAGAAGCTAGCACAAACCGTGTTTGATATAGTTCGAACTGCATCTGTCAATATAGGAGAAAACAGTGTGAAACCTAAAAATTCAAACTGTTACTGCAAACGAATGCTTCAACCTAGGAGAACGAAACTTGGGCATCCAAGTTTGATTGGTGTACTGCTCATTACTTGAAAGTATCATGAAGGTCGGAAGCAAAAATTTATGTTGAGATTTCAGGAGAGTCTAGTGTTTTCGCAGCCTAACAACGCCTTTCATTGAATGTGTCATTCACCAGTATCTGCTTAAGTCTACATCCAGAGGAAGCAAACCTTAAAGATAGAACCTAGAACTACTGTATTGTGTCAAGATTCAAGAAGCTAGCACAAACCGTGTTTGATTTAGAGTTCTAACTGCATCTGTCAATATAGGACTAAACAGAGTGAAACCTAAAATTTCAAACTGTTACTGCAAACGAATGCTTCAACGTAAAAGAATGAAACTTGAGCATCCAAGTGGGATTGGTGTACTGCTCATTACTTGAAAGTATCATGAAGATTGGATGAAAAAATATATGTTGAGATTTCAGGAGACTCTAGTGTTTTGGAAGTTTGGCAACCCCTTCAATATGAGTGTTATTCGCCAGTCCCTGCTTTAGGCTACATCGAGAGGAAACATTCCTTAGAGACAGAACGTAGAACTAATGTATTGTGTCAAGTTTCAAGAAGCTAGCACAAACCGTGTTTGATATAGTTAGAACTGCATCTGTCAATATAGGAGAAAACAGTGTGAAACCTAAAAATTCAAACTGTTACTGCAAACGAATGCTTCAACCTAGGAGAACGAAACTTGGGCATCCAAGTTTGATTGGTGTACTGCTCATTACTTGAAAGTATCATGAAGGTCGGAAGCAAAAATTTATGTTGAGATTTCAGGAGACTCTAGTGTTTTCACAGCCTAACAACGCCTTTCATTGAATGTGTCATTCACCAGTATCTGCTTAAATCTACATCAAGAGGAAGCAAACCTTAGAGATAGAACCTAGAACTACTGTATTGTGTCAAGATTCAAGAAGCTAGCACAAACCGTGTTTGATTTAGAGTTCAAACGCATCTGTCAATATAGTAGAAAACAGAGTGAAACCTAAAAATTCAAACTGTTACTGCAAACGAGTGCTTCAACCTAGCAGAACGAAAGGTGGGCATCCAAGTTTGCTTGGTGTACTGCTCATTACTTGAAAGTATCATGAAGGTCGGAAGCAAAAATTTATGTTGAGATTTCAGGAGACTCTAATGTTTTGGACGCCTAACAATGCCTTACATTTAATGTGTCATTCACCAGTATCTGCTTAAGGTTACATAAGAGGAAACAAACCTTAGAGATAGAACGTAGAACTACTGTATTGTGTCAAGTTTCAAGAAGCTAGCACAAACCGTGTTTGATTTAGAGTTCTAACTGTATCTGTCAATATAGGATAAAACAGAGTGAAACCTAAAAATTCAAACTGTTACTGCAAACGAATGCTTCAACGTAAAAGAACGAAACGTGAGCATCCAAGTGGGATTGGTGTACTGATCATTACTTGAAAGTATCATGAAGATTGGATGAAGAAATATATGTTGAGATTTCAGGAGACTCTAGTGTTTTGGAAGTTTGGCAACTCCTTTCATTATAAGTGTTATTCGCCAGTCCCTGCTTTAGGCTACATCAAGAGGAAACAAACCTTAGAGATAGAACGTAGAAGTAATGAATTGTGTCAAGTTTCAAGAAGCTGGCACAAACCGTGTTTGATATAGTTCGAACTGCATCTGTCAATATAGGAGAAAACAGAGTGAAACCTAAAAATTCAAACTGTTACTGCAAACGAATGCTTCAACCTTGGAGAACGAAACTTGGGCATCCAAGTTTGATTGGTGTACTGCTCATTACTTGAAAGTATAATGAAGGTCGGAAGCAAAAATTTATGTTGAGATTTCAGGAGAGTCTAGTGTTTTCGCAGCCTAACAACGCCTTTCATTGAATGTGTCATTCACCAGTATCTGCTTAAGGTTACATAAGAGGAAACAAACCTTAGAGATAGAACGTAGAACTACTGTATTGTGTCAAGTTTCAAGAAGCTAGCACAAACCGTGTTTGATTTAGAGTTCTAACTGCATCTGTCAATATAGGAGAAAACAGAGTGAAACCTAAAAATTCAAACTGTTACTGCAAACGAATGCTTCAACGTAAAAGAACGAAACTTGAGCATCCAAGTGGGATTGGTGTACTGATCATTACTTGAAAGTATCATGAAGATTGGATAAAAAAATATATGTTGAGATTTCAGGAGAATCTAGTGTTTTGGAAGTTTGGCAACCCCTTCAATATGAGTGTTATTCGCAAGTCCCTGCTTTAGGCTACATCAAGAGGAAACAAACCTTAGAGATAGAACGTAGAACTAATGTATTGTGTCAAGTTTCAAGAAGCTAGCACAAACCGTGTTTGATTTAGAGTTCGAACGCATCTGTCAATATAGTAGAAAACAGAGTGAAACCTAAAAATTCAAACTGTTACTGCAAACGAATGCTTCAACCTAGGAGAACGAAATTTGGGCATCCAAGTTTGATTGGTGTACTGCTCATTACTTGAAAGTATCATGAAGGTCGGAAGGAAAAATTTATGTTGAGATTTCAGGAGACTCTAGTGTTTTGGACGCCTAACAACGCCTTCCATTGAATGTGTCATTCACCAGTACTTGCTTAAGGCTACATCAAGAGGAAACAAACCTTAGGGATAGAATGTAGAACTACTGTATTGTGTCAAGTTTCAAGAAGCTAGCACAAACCGTGTTTGATTTAGAGTTCTAACTGCATCTGTCAATATAGGAGAAAACAGAGTGAAACCTAAAAATTCAAACTGTTACTGCAAACGAATGCTTCAACGTAAAAGAACGAAACTTGAGCATCCAAGTGGGATTGGTGTACTGATCATTACTTGAAAGTATCATGAAGATTGGATGAAAAAATATATGTTGAGATTTCAGGAGACTCTAGTGTTTTGGAAGTTTGGCAACTCCTTTCATTATAAGTGTTATTCGCCAGTCCCTGCATTAGGCTACATCAAGATAAACAAACCTTAGAGATAGAACGTAGAACAAATGTATTGTGTCAAGTTTCAAGAAGCTAGCACAAACCGTGTTTGATATAGTTCGAACTGCATCTGTGAATATAGGAGAAAACAGAGTGAAACCTAAAAATTCAAACTGTTACTGCAAACGAATGCCACAACCTAGGAGAACGAACCTTGGGCATCCAAGTTTGATTGTTGCACTGCTAATTACTTGAAAGTATCATGAAGATCGGAAGCAAAAATTCATGTTGAGATTTCAGGAGAGTCTAGTGTTTTGGCACCCTACAACGCCTTTCATTGAATGTGTCATTCACCAGTATCTGCTTAAGGCTACATCAAAGGAAACAAACTTTAGAAATAGAACGTAGAACTACTGTATTGTGTTAAGATTCAAGAAGCTAGCACAAACCGTGTTTGATTTAGAGTTCTAACTGCATCTGTCAATATAGGAGAAAACAGAGTGAACCCTAAAAATTCAAACTGTTACTGCAAACGAATGCTTCAACGTAAAAGAATGAAACTTGAGCATCCAAGTGGGATTGGTGTACTGATCATTACTTGAAAGTATCATGAAGATTGGATGAAAAAATATATGTTGAGATTTCAGGAGACTCTAGTGTTTTGGAAGTTTGGCAACACCTTCAATATGAGTGTTATTCACCAGTCCCTGCTTTAGGCTACATCAAGAGGAAACAAACCTTAGAGATAGAACGTAGAACTAATGTATTGTGTCAAGTTTCAAGAGGCTAGCACAAACCGTGTTTGATTTAGAGTTCGAACGCATCTGTCAATATAGTGGAAAACAGAGTGAAAGCTAAAAATTCAAACTGTTACTGCAAACGAATGCTTCAACCTAGGAGAACGAAAGGTGGGCATCCAAGTTTGCTTGGTGTACTGCTCATTACTTGAAAGTATCATGAAGGTCGGAAGCAAAAATTTATGTTGAGATTTCAGGAGACTCTAGTGTTTTGGACGCCTAACAATGCCTTACGTTTAATGTGTCATTCACCAGTATCTGCTTAAGGCTACATGAAGAGGAAACAAACCTTAGAGATAGAACGTAGAACTACTGTATTGTGTCAAGTTTCAAGAAGCTAGCACAAACCGTGTTTGATTTAGAGTTCTAAATGTATCTGTCAATATAGGAGAAAACAGAGTGAAACCTAAAAATTCAAATTGTTACTGCAAACGAATGCTTCAACGTAAAAGAACGAAACGTGAGCATCCAAGTGGGATTGGTGTACTGATCATTACTTGAAAGTATCATGAAGATTGGATGAAGAAATATATGTTGAGATTTCAGGAGACTCTAGTGTTTTGGAAGTTTGGCAACTCCTTTCATTATAAGTGTTATTCGCAGGTCCCTGCTTTAGGCTACATCAAGAGGAAACAAACCTTAGAGATAGAATGTAGAACTAATGTATTCTGTCAAGTTTCAAGAAGCTAGCACAAACCGTGTTTGATATAGTTCGAACTGCATCTGTCAATATAATAGAAAACAGTGTGAAACCTAAAAATTCAAACTGTTACTGCAAACGAATGCTTCAACCAAAGATAAAGAAACTTGGGCATCCAAGTTTGATTGGTGTACTGCTCATTACTTGAAAGTATCATGAAGGTCGGAAGCAAAAATTTATGTTGAGTTTTCAGGAGAGTCTAGTGTGCTGGCAGCCTAACAACGCCTTTCATTGAATGTGTCATTCACCAGTATCTGCTTAAGGCTACATCAAGAGGAAACAAACCTTAGAGATAGAACGTAGAACTACTGTATTGTGTCAAGTTTCAAGAAGCTAGCACAAACCGTGTTTGATTTAGAGTTCTAACTGCATCTGTCAATATAGGAGAAAACAGAGTGAAACCTAAAAATTCAAACTGTTACTGCAAACGAATGCTTCAACCTAGGAGAACGAAATTTGGGCATCCAAGTTTGATTGGTGTACTGTTCATTACTTGAAAGTATCATGAAGGTCGGAAGCAAAAATTTATGTTGAGATTTCAGGAGAGGACGCCTAACAACGCCTTCCATTGAATGTGTCATTCACCAGTATCTGCTTAAGATTACATCAAGAGGAAACAAACCTTAGAGATAGAACCTAGAACTACTGTATTGTGTCAAGTTTCAAGAAGTTAGCACAAACCGTGTTTGATTTAGACTTCTATCTGCATCTGTCAATATAGGAGAAAACAGAGTGAAACCTAAAAATTCAAACTGTTACTGCAAACGAATGCTTCAACGTAAAAGAATGAAACTTGAGCATCCAAGTGGGATTGGTGTACAGATCATTACTTGAAAGTATCATGAAGATTGGATGAAAAAATATATGTTGAGATTTCAGGAGACTCTAGTGTTTTGGAAGTTTGGCAACCCCTTCAATATGAGTGTTATTCGCCAGTCCCTGCTTTAGGCTACATCAAGAGGAAACAAACCTTAGAGATAGAACGTAGAACTAATGTATTGTGTCAAGTTTCAAGAAGCTAGCACAAACCGTGTTTGATATAGTTCGAACTGCATCTGTCAATATAGGAGAAAACAGTGTGAAACCTAAAAATTCAAACTGTTACTGCAAACGAATGCTTCAACCTAAAAGAACGAAATTTGGGCATCCAAGTTTGACTGGTGTACTGCTCATTACTTGAAAGTATCAGGAAGGTTGGAAGCAAAAATTTATGTTGAGATTTCAGGAGAGTCTAGTGTTTTCGCAGCCTAACAACGCCTTTCATTGAATGTGTCATTCACCAGTATCTGCTTAAGTCTACATGAAGAGGAAGCAAACCTTAGAGATAGAACCTAGAACTACTGTACTGTGTCAAGTTTCAAGAAGCTAGCACAAACCGTGTTTGACTTAGAGTTCTAACTGCATCTGTCAATATAGGAGAAAACAGAGTGAAACCTAAAAATTCAAACTGTTACTGCAAACGAATGCTTCAACGTAAAAGAACGAAACCTGAGCATCCAAGTGGGATTGGTGTACTGCTCATTACTTGAAAGTATCATGAAGATTGGATGAAAAAATATATGTTGAGATTTCAGGAGACTCTAGTGTTTTGGAAGTTTGGCAACCCCTTCAATATGAGTGTTATTCGCCAGTCCCTGCTTTAGGCTACATCAAGAGGAAACAAACCTTAGAGACAGAACGTAGAACTAATGTATTGTGTCAAGTTTCAAGAAGCTAGCCTAAACTGTGTTTGATTTAGAGTTCGAACGCATCTGTCAATATAGTAGAAAACAGAGTGAAACCTAAAAATTCAAACTGTTACTGCAAACGAATGCTTCAACCTAGGAGAACGAAGGTGGGCATCCAAGCTTGCTTGGTGTACTGCTCATTACTTGAAAGTATCATGAAGGTCGGAAGCAAAAATTTATGTTGAGATTTCAGGAGAGTCTAGTGTTCTGGCAGCCTAACGACGCCTTTCATTGAATGTGTCATTCACCAGTATCTGCTTAAGGCTACATCAAGAGGAAACAAACCTTAGAGATAGAATGTAGAACTACTGTATTGTGTCAAGTTTCAAGAAGCTAGCACAAACCGTGTTTGATTTAGAGTTCTAACTGCATCTGTCAATATAGGAGAAAACAGAGTGAAACCTAAAAATTCAAACTGTTACTGCAAATCAATGCTTCAACGTAAAAGAACGAAACTTGAGCATCCAAGTGGGATTGGTGTACTGATCATTACTTGAAAGTATCATGAAGATTGGATGAAAAAATACATGTTGAGATTTCAGGAGACTCTAGTGTTTTGGAAGTTTGGCAACCCCTTAAATATGAGTGTTATTCGCCAGTCCCTGCTTTAGGCTACATCAAGAGGAAACAAACCTTAGAGATAGAACGTAGGACTAATGTATTGTGTCAAGTTTCAAGAAGCTAGCACAAACCGTGTTTGATGTAGAGTTCTAACTGCATCTGTCAATATAGGAGAAAACAGAGTGAAACCTAAAAATTCAAACTCTTACTGCAAACGAATGCTTCAAGCTAGGAGAACGAAACTTGGGCATCCAAGTTTCATTGGTGTACTGCTCATTACTTGAAAGTATCATGAAGGTCGGAAGGAAAAATTTATGTTGAGATTTCAGGAGACTCTAGTGTTTTGGACGCCTAACAACGCCTTCCATTGAATGTGTCATTCACCAGTACTTGCTTAAGGCTACATCAAGAGGAAACAAACCTTAGGGATAGAACGTAGAACTACTGTATTGTGTCAAGTTGCAAGAAGTTAGCACAAACCGTGTTTGATTTAGACTTCTAACTGCATCTGTCAATATAGGAGAAAACAGAGTGAAACCTAAAAATTCAAACTGTTACTGCAAACGAATGCTTCAACGTAAAAGAACGAAACTTGAGCATCCAAGTGGGATTGGTGTACTGCTCATTACTTGAAAGTATCATGAAGATTGGATGAAAAAATATATGTTGAGATTTCAGGAGACTCTAGTGTTTTGGAAGTTTGGCAACCCCTTCAATATGAGTGTTATTCGCCAGTCTCTGCTTTAGGCTACATCAAGAGGAAACAAACCTTAGAGACAGAAAGTAGAACTAATGTATTGTGTCAAGTTTCAAGAAGCTAGCCTAAACCGTGTTTGATTTAGAGTTCGAACGCATCTGTCAATATAGTAGAAAACAGATTGAAACCTAAAAATTCAAACTGTTACTGCAAACGAGTGCTTCAACCTAGGAGAACGAAAGGAGGGCATCCAAGTTTGCTTGGTGTACTGCTCATTACTTGAAAGTATCATGAAGGTCGGAAGCAAAAATTTATGTTGAGATTTCAGGAGACTCTAGTGTTTTGGACGCCTAACAACGCCTTCCATTGAATGTGTCATTCACCAGTATCTGCTTAAGGCTACATCAAGAGGAAACAAACCTTAGAGATAGAACGTAGAACTACTGTATTGTGTCAAGTTTCAAGAAGTTAGCACAAACCGTGTTTGATTTAGACTTCTAACTGCATCTGTCAATATAGGAGAAAACAGAGTGAAACCTAAAAATTCAAACTGTTACTGCAAACGAATGCTTCAACGTAAAAGAATGAAACTTGAGCATCCAAGTGGGATTGGTGTACAGATCATTACTTGAAAGTATCATGAAGATTGGATGAAAAAATATATGTTGAGTTTTCAGGAGACTCTAGTGTTTTGGAAGTTTGGCAACACCTTCAATATGAGTGTTATTCGCCAGGCCCTGCTTTATGCTACATCAAGAGGAAACAAGCCTTAGAGATAGAACGTAGAACTAATATATTGTGTCAAGTTTCAAGAAGCTAGGACAAACCGTGTTTGATGTACAGTTCTAACTGCATCTGTCAATATAGTAGAAAACAGAGTGAAACCTAAAAATTCAAACTGTTACTGCAAACGAATGCTTCAACCTAGGAGAACGAAACTTGGGCATCCAAGTTTGATTGGTGTACTGCTCATTACTTGAAAGTATCATGAAGGTCAGAAGCAAAAAATTATGTTGAGATTTTAGGAGAGTCTAGTGTTTTCGCAGCCTAACAACGCCTTTCATTGAATGTGTCATTCACCAGTATCTGCTTAAGGCTACATCAAGAGGAAACAAACCTTAGAGATAGAACGTAGAACTACTGTATTGTGTCAAGTTTCAAGAAGCTAGCACAAACCGTGTTTGATTTAGAGTTCTAACTGCATCTGTCAATATAGGAGAAAACAGAGTGAAACCTAAAAATTCAAACTGTTACTGCAAACGAATGCTTCAACGTAAAAGAACGAAACTTGAGCATCCAAGTGGGATTGGTGTACTGATCATTACTTGAAAGTATCATGAAGAGTGGATGAAAAAATATATGTTGAGATTTCAGGAGACTCTAGTGTTTTGGAAATTTGGCAACTCCTTTCATTATAAGTGTTATTCGCCAGTCCTGCTTTAAGCTACATCAAGAGGAAAAAACCTTAGAGATAGAATGTAGAACTAATGTATTGTGTCAAGTTTCAAGAAGCTAGCACAAACCGTGTTTGATATAGTTCGAACTGCATCTGTCAATATACGAGAAAACAGAGTGAAACCTAAAAATTCAAACTGTTACTGCAAACGAATGCTTCAACCTAGGAGAACGAAACTTGGGCATCCAAGTTTGATTGGTGTACTGCTCAACTTGAAAGTATCATGAAGGTCGGAAGCAAAAATTTATGTTGAGATTTCAGGAGAGTCTAGTGTTTTGGCAGCCTAACAACGCCTTTCATTGAATGTGTCATTCACCAGTATCTGCTTAAGGCTACATCAAGAGGAAACAAACCTTAGAGATAGAACGTAGAACTACTGTATTGTGTCAAGTTTCAAGAAGCTAGCACAAACCGTGTTTGATTTAGAGTTCTAACTGCATCTGTCAATATAGGAGAAAACAGAGTGAAACCTAAAAATTCAAACTGTTACTGCAAACGAATGCTTCAACGTAAAAGAATGAAACTTGAGCATCCAAGTGGGATTGGTGTACTGATCATTACTTGAAAGTATCATGAAGATTGGATGAAAAAATATATGTTGAGATTTCCGGAGACTCTAGTGTTTTAGAAGTTTGGCAACCCCTTCAATATGAGTGTTATTCGCCAGTCCCTGCTTTAGGCTACATCAAGAGGAAACAAACCTTAGAGATAGAACGTAGAACTAATGTATTGTGTCAAGTTTCAAGAAGCTAGCACAAACAGTGTTTGATTTAGAGTTCGAACGCATCTGTCAATAGAGTAGAAAACAGAGTGAAACCTAAGAATTCAAACTGTTACTGCAAACGAATGCTTCAACCTAGGAGAACGAAAGGTGGGCATCCAAGTTTGATTGGTGTACTGCTCATTACTTGAAAGTATCATGAAGTTCGGAAGCAAAAATTTATGTTGAGATTTCAGGAGACTCTAGTGTTTTGGACGCCTAACAACGCCTTTCATTGAATGTGTCATTCACCAGGATCTGCTTAAGGCTACATCAAGAGGAAGCAAACCTTAGAGATAGAACCTAGAACTACTGTATTGTGTCAAGTTTCAAGAAGCTATCACAAACCGTGTTTGACTTAGAGTTCTAACTGCATCTGTCAATATAGGAGAAAACAGAGTGAAACCTAAAAATTCAAACTGTTACTGCAAACGAATGCTTCAACGTAAAAGAACGAAACTTGAGCATCCAAGTGGGATTGGTGTACTGATTATTACTTGAAAGTATAATGAAGATTGGATGAAAAAATATATGTTGAGACTTCAGGAGACTCTAGTGTTTTGGAAGTTTGGCAACCCCTTCAATATGAGTGTTATTCGCCAGTCCCTGATTTAGGCTCCATCAAGAGGAAACAAACCTTAGAGACAGAACGTAGAACTAATGTATTGTGTCAAGTTTCAAGAAGCTAGCCTAAACCGTGTTTGATTTAGAGTTCGAACGCATCTGTCAATATAGTAGAAAACAGAGTGAAACCTAAAAATTCAAACTGTTACTGCAAACGAATGCTTCAACCTAGGAGAACGAAAGGTGGGCATCCAAGTTTCATTGGTGTACTGCTCATTACTTGAAAGTATCATGAAGGTCGGAAGCAAAAATTTATGTTGAGATTTCAGGAGACTCTAGTGTTTTGGACGCCTAACAACGCCTTCCATTTAATGTGTCATTCACTAGTATCTGCTTAAGGCTACATCAAGAGGAAACAAACCTAAGAGATAGAACGTAGAACTACTGTATTGTGTCAAGATTCAAGAAGCTAGCACAAACCGTGTTTGATTTAGAGTTCTAACTGCATCTGTCAATATAGGAGAAAACAGATTGAAACCTAAAAATTCAAACTGTTACTGCAAATGAATGCTTCAACGCAAAAGAACGAAAAGTGAGCATCCAATAGGGATTGGTGTACTGATCATTACTTGAAAGTATCATGAAGATTGGATGAAGAAATATATTTTGAGATTTCAGGAGACTCTAGTGTTTTGGAAGTTTGGCAACTCCTTTCATTATAAGTGTTATTCGCCAGTCCCTGCTTTAGGCTACATCAAGAGGAAACAAACCTTAGAGATAGAACGTAGAACTAATGTATTGTGTCAAGTTTCAAAAGCTAGCACAAACCGTGTTTGATATAGTTCGAACTGCATCTGTCAATATAGGAGAAAACAGAGTGAAACCTAAAAATTCAAACTGTTACTGCAAACGAATGCTTCAACCTAGGATAACGAAACTTGGGCATCCAAGTTTGATTGGTGTACTGCTCATTACTTGAAAGTATCATGAAGGTCGGAAGCAAAAATTTATGTTGAGATTTCAGGAGAGTCTAGTGTTCTGGCAGCCTAACAACGCCTTTCATTGAATGTGTCATTCACCAGTATCTGCTTAAGGCTACATCAAGAGGAAACAAACCTTAGAGATAGAACGTAGAACTCCTGTATTGTGTCAAGTTTCAAGAAGCTAGCATAAACCGTGTTTGATTTAGAGTTCTAAATGCATCTGTCAATATAGGAGAAAACAGAGTGAAACCTAAAAATTCAAACTCTTACTGCAAACGAATGCTTCAACGTAAAAGAACGAAACTTGAGCATCCAAGTGGGATTGGTGTACTGATCATTACTTGAAAGTATCATGAAGATTGGATGAAAAAATATATGCTGAGATTTCAGGAGACTCTAGTGTTTTGGAAGATTGGCGACCCCTTAAATATGAGTGTTATTCGCCAGTCCTTGCTTTAGGCTACATCAAGAGGAAACAAACCTTAGAGATAGAACGTAGAACTAATGTATTGTGTCAAGTTTCAAGAAGCTAGCACAAACCGTGTTTGATTTAGAGTTCTAACTGCATCTGTCAATATAGGAGAAAACAGAGTGAAACCTAAAAATTCAAACTGTTACTGCAAACTAATGCTTCAACGTAAAAGAACGAAACGTGAGCATCCAAGTGGGATTGGTGTACTGATCATTACTTGAAAGTATCATGAAGATTGGATGAAAAAATATATGTTGAGATTTCAGGAGACTCTAGTGTTTTGGAAGTTTGGCAACTCCTTTCATTATAAGTGTTATTCGCCAGTCCCTGCTTTAGGCTACATCAAGAGGAAACAAACCTTAGAGATAGAACGTAGAACTAATGTATTGTGTCAAGTTTCAAAAGCTAGCACAAACCGTGTTTGATATAGTTCGAACTGCATCTGTCAATATAGGAGAAAACAGAGTGAAACCTAAAAATTCAAACTGTTACTGCAAACGAATGCTTCAACCTAGGAGAACGAAACTTGGGCATCCAAGTTTGATTGGTGTACTGCTCATTACTTGAAAGTATCATGAAGGTCGGAAGGAAAAATTTATGTTGAGATTTCAGGAGACTCTAGTGTTTTGGCAGCCTAACAACGCCTTTCATTGAATGTGTCATTCACCAGTATCTGCTTAAGGCTACATCAAGAGGAAACAAACCTTAGAGATAGAACGTAGAACTAATGTATTGTGTCAAGTTTCAAGAAGCTAGCACAAACCGTGTTTGATTTAGAGTTCTAACTGCATCTGTCAATATAGGAGAAAACAGAGTGAAACCTAAAAATTCAAACTGTTACTGCAAACGAATGCTTCAAAGTAAAAGAATGAAACTTGAGCATAAAAGTGGGATTGGTGTAGTGATCATTACTTGAAAGTATCATGAAGATTGGATGAAAAAATATATGTTGAGATTTCAGGAGACTCTAGTGTTTTGGAAGTTTGGCAACTCCTTTCATTATAAGTGTTATTCGCCAGTCCCTGCTTTAGGCTACATCAAGATTAAACAAACCTTAGAGATAGAACCTAGAACTACTGTATTGTGTCAAGTTTCAAGAAGCTAGCACAAACCGTGTTTAATTTAGAGTTCTAACTGCATCTGTCAATATAGGAGAAAACAGAGTGAAACCTAAAAATTCAAACTGTTACTGCAAACGAATGCTTCAACGTAAAAGAACGAAACTTGAGCATCCAAGTGGGATTGGTGTACTGATCATTACTTGAAAGTATCATGAAGATTGGATGAAAAAATATATGTTGAGATTTCAGGAGACTCTAGTGTTTTAGAAGTTTGGCAACCCCTTCAATATGAGTGTTATTTGCCAGTCCCTGCTTTAGGCTACATCAAGAGGAAACAAACCTTAGAGATAGAACGTAGAACTAATGTATTGTGTAAAGTTTCAAGAAGCTAGCACAAACCGTGTTTGATTTAGAGTTCGAACGCATCTGTCAATATAGTGGAAAACAGAGTGAAAGCTAAAAATTCAAACTGTTACTGCAAACGAATGCTTCAACCTAGGAGAACGAAAGGTGGGCATCCAAGTTTGATTGGTGTACTGCTCATTACTTGAAAGTATCATGAAGGTCGGAAGCAAAAATTTATGTTGAGATTTCAGGAGACTCTAGTGTTTTGGCCGCCTAACAACGCCTTTCATTGAATGTGTCATTCACCAGGATCTGCTTAAGGCTACATCAAGAGGAAGCAAACCTTAGAGATAGAACCTAGAACTACTGTATTGTGTCAAGTTTCAAGAAGCTAGCACAAACCGTGTTTGACTTAGAGTTCTAACTGCATCTGTCAATATAGGAGAAAATAGAGTGAAACCTAAAAATTCAAACTGTTACTGCAAACCAATGCTTCAACGTAAAAGAACGAAACTTGAGCATCCAAGTGGGATTGGTGTACTGATCATTACTTGAAAGTATAATGAAGATTGGATGAAAAAATATATGTTGAAACTTCAGGAGACTCTAGTGTTTTGGAAGTTTGGCAACCCCTTCAATATGAGTGTTATTCGCCAGTCCCTGATTTAGGCTCCATCAAGAGGAAACAAACCTTAGAGACAGAACGTAGAACTAATGTATTGTGTCAAGTTTCAAGAAGCTAGCACAAACCGTGTTTGATATAGTTCTAACTGCATCTTTGAATATAGGAGAAAACAGAGTGAAACCTAAAAATTCAAACTGTTACTGCAAACGAATGCTTCAACCTAGGAGAACGAAACTTGGGCATCCAAGTTTGATTGGTGTACTGCTCATTACTTGAAAGTATCATGAAGGTCGGAAGCAAAAATTTATGTTGAGATTTCAGGAGAGTCTAGTGTTTTGGCAGCCTAACAATGCCTTTCATTGAATGTGTCATTCACCAGTATCTGCTTAAGGCTACATCAAGAGTAAAAAAACCTTAGAGATAGAACGTAGAACTACTGTATTGTGTCAAGTTTCAAGAAGCTAGCACAAACCGTGTTTGATTTAGAGTTCTAACTGCATCTGTCAATATAGGAGAAAACAGAGTGAAACCTAAAAATTCAAACTGTTACTGCAAACGAATGCTTCAACGTAAAAGAATGAAACTTGAGCATCCAAGTGGGATTGGTGTACTGATCATTACTTGAAAGTATCATGAAGATTGGATGAAAAAATATATGTTGAGATTTCAGGAGACTCTAGTGTTTTGGAAGTTTGGCAACTCCTTTCATTATAAGTGTTATTCGCCAGTCCCTGCTTTAGGCTACATCAAGATTAAACAAACCTTAGAGATAGAACGTAGAACTAATGTATTGTGTCAAGTTTCAAGAAGTTAGCACAAACCGTGTTTGATATAGTTCGATCTGCATCTGTCAATATAGGAGAAAACAGAGTGAAACCTAAAAATTCAAACTGTTACTGCAAACGAATGCTTCAACCTAGGAGAATGAAACTTGGGCATTAAAGTTTGATTGGTGTACTGCTCATTACTTGAAAGTATCATGAAGGTCGGAAGCAAAAATTTATGTTGAGATTTCAGGAGACTCTAGTGTTTTGGACGCCTAACAACGCCTTCCAATGAATGTGTCATTCACCAGTATCTGCTTAAGGCTACATCAAGAGGAAACAAACCTTAGAGATAGAACGTAGAACTACTGTATTGTGTCAAGTTTCAAGAAGCTAGCACAAACCGTGTTTGATTTAGAGTTCGAACGCATCTGTCAATATAGTAGAAAACAGAGTGAAACCTAAAAAGTGAAACTGTTACTGCAAACGAATGCTTCAACCTAGGAGTACGAAAGGTGGGCATCCAAGTTTGATTGGTGTACTGCTCATTACTTGAAAGTATCATGAAGGTCGGAAGCAAAAATTTATGTTGAGATTTCAGGAGACTCTAGTGTTTTGGCCGCCTAACAACGCCTTTCATTGAATGTGTAATTCACCAGGATCTGCTTAAGGCTACATCAAGAGGAAGCAAACCTTAGAGATAGAACCTAGAACTACTGTATTGTCTCAAGTTTCAAGAAGCTAGCACAAACCGTGTTTGATTTAGAGTTCTAACTGCATCTGTCAATATAGGAGAAAACAGAGTGAAACCTAAAAATTCAAACTGTTACTGCAAACGAATGCTTCAACGTAAAAGAACGAAACTTGAGCATCCAAGTGGGATTGGTGTACTGATCATTACTTGAAAGTATAATGAAGATTGGATGAAAAAATATATGTTGAGACTTCAGGAGACACTAGTGTTTTGGAAGTTTGGCAACCCCTTCAATATGAGTGTTATTCGCCAGTCCCTGATTTAGGCTCCATCAAGAGGAAACAAACCTTAGAGACAGAACGTAGAACTAATGTATTGTGTCAAGTTTCTAGAAGCTAGCCTAAACCGTGTTTGATTTAGAGTTCGAACGCATCTGTCAATATAGTAGAAAACAGAGTGAAACCTAAAAATTCAAACTGTTACTGCAAACGAATGCTTCAACCTAGGAGAATGAAAGGTGGGCATCCAAGTTTCATTGGTGTACTGCTCATTACTTGAAAGTATCATGAAGGTCGGAAGCAAAAATTTATGTTGAGATTTCAGGAGACTCTAGTGTTTTGGACGCATAACAACGCCTTCCATTTAATGTGTCATTCACCAGTATCTGCTTAAGGCTACATCAAGAGGAAACAAACCTTAGAGATAGAACGTAGAACTACTGTATTGTGTCAAGTTTCAAGAAGCTAGCACAAACCGTGTTTGATTTAGAGTTCTAACTGCATCTGTCAATATAGGAGAAAACAGAGTGAAACCTAAAAATTCAAACTGTTACTGCAAACTAATGCTTCAACGTAAAAGAACGAAACGTGAGCATCCAAGTGGGATTGGTGTACTGATCATTACTTGAAAGTATCATGAAGATTGGATGAAAAAATATATGTTGAGATTTCAGGAGACTCTAGTGTTTTGGAAGTTTGGCAACTCCTTTCATTATAAGTGTTATTCGCCAGTCCCTGCTTTAGGCTACATCAAGAGGAAACAAACCTTAGAGATAGAATGTAGAACTAATGTATTGTGTCAAGTTTCAAAAGCTAGCACAAACCGTGTTTGATATAGTTCGAACTGCATCTGTCAATATAGGAGAAAACAGAGTGAACGCTAAAAATTCAAACTGTTACTGCAAACGAATGCTTCAACCTAGGAGAACGAAACTTGGGCATCCAAGTTTGATTGGTGTACTGCTCATTACTTGAAAGTATCATGAAGGTCGGAAGCAAAAATTTATGTTGAGATTTCAGGAGACTCTAGTGTTTTGGACGCCTAACAACGCCTTCCATTGAATGTGTCATTCACCAGTATCTGCTTAAGGCTACATCAAGAGGAAACAAACCTTAGAGATAGAATGTAGAACTACTGTATTGTGTCAAGTTTCAAGAAGCTAGCACAAACCGTGTTTGATTTAGATTTCGAACGCATCTGTCAATATAGTAGAAAACAGAGTGAAACCTAAAAATTCAAACTGTTACTGCAAACGAATGCTTCAACCTAGGAGAACGAAAGGTGGGCATCCAAGTTTGATTGGTGTACTGCTCATTACTTGAAAGTATCATGAAGGTCGGAAGCAAAAATTTATTTTGAGATTTCAGGAGACTCTAGTGTTTTTGCCGCCTAACAACGCCTTTCATTGAATGTGTCATTCACCAGGATGTGCTTAAGGCTACATCAAGAGGAAGCAAACCTTAGAGATAGAACCTAGAACTACTGTATTGTGTCAAGTTTCAAGAAGCTAGCACAAACCGTGTTTGATTTAGAGGTCTAACTGCATCTGTCAATATAGGAGAAAACAGAGTGAAACCTAAAAATTCAAACTGTTACTGCAAACGAATGCTTCAACGTAAAAGAACGAAACTTGAGCATCCTAGTGGGATTGGTGTACTGATCATTACTTGAAAGTATCATGAAAATTGGATGAAAAAATATATGTTGAGATTTCAGGAGACTCTAGTGTTTGGGAAGTTTGGCAACCCCTTCAATATGAGTGTTATTCGCCAGTCCCTGCTTTAGGCTACATCAAGAGGAAACAAACCTTAGAGATAGAACGTAGAACTAATGTATTGTGTCAAGTATCAAGAAGCTAGCACAAACCGTGTTTGATATAGTTCGAACTGAATCTGTCAATATAGGAGAAAACAGAGTGAAACCTAAAAATTCAAACTGTTACTGCAAACGAATGCTTCAACCTAGGAGAACGAAACTTGGGCATCCAAGTTTGATTGGTGTACTGCTCATTACTTGAAAGTATCATGAAGGTCGGAAGCAAAAATTTATGTTGAGATTTCAGGAGAGTCTAGTGTTTTGGCAGCCTAACAACGCCTTTCATTGAATGTGTCATTCACCAGTATCTTCTTAAGGCTACATCAAGAGGAAACAAACCTTAGAGATAGAACCTAGAACTACTGTATTGTGTCAAGTATCAAGAAGCTAGCACAAACCGTGTTTGATTTAGAGTTCTAACTGCATCTGTCAATATAGGAGAAAACAGAGTGAAACCTAAAAATTCAAACTGTTACTTCAAACGAATGCTTCAACGTAAAAGAATGAAACTTGAGCATCCCAGTGGGATTGGTGTACTGATCATTACTTGAAAGTATCATGAAGATTGGATGAAAAAATATATGTTGAGATTTCAGGAGACTCTAGTGTTTTGGAAGTTTGGCAACTCTTTTCATTATAAGTGTTATTCGCCAGTGCCTGCTTTAGGCTACATCAAGAGGAAACAAACCTTAGAGATAGAACGTAGAACTAATGTATTGTGTCAAGTTTCAAGAAGCTAGCACAAACCGTGTTTGATATAGTTTGAACTGCATCTGTCAATATAGGAGAAAACAGAGTGAAACCTAAAAATTCAAACTGTAACTGCAAACGAATGCTTCAACCTAGGAGAACGAATCTTGGGCATCCAAGTTTGATTGGTGTACTGCTCATTACTTGAAAGTATCATGAAGGTCGGAAGCAAAAATTTATGTTGAGATTTCAGGAGAGTCTAGTGTTTTCGCAGCCTAACAACGCCTTTCATTGAATGTGTCATTCACCAGTATCTGCTTAAGGCTACATCAAGAGGAAACAAACCTTAGAGATAGAACGTAGAACTACTGTATTGTGTCAAGTTTCAAGAAGCTAGCACAAACCGTGTTTAATTTAGAGTTCTAACTGCATATGTCAATATAGGAGAAAACAGAGTGAAACCTAAAAATTCAAACTTTTACTGCAAACGAATGCTTCAACGTAAAAGAACGAAACTTGAGGATCCAAGTGGGATTGGTGTACTGATCATTACTTGAAAGTATCATGAAGATTGGTTGAAAAAATATATGTTGAGATTTCAGGAGACTCCAGTGTTTTAGAAGTTTGGCAACCCCTTCAATATGAGTGTTATTCGCCAGTCCCTGCTTTAGGCTACATCAAGAGGAAACAAACCTTAGAGATAGAACGTAGAACTAATGTATTGTGTCAAGTTTCAAGAAGCTAGCACAAACCGTGTTTGATTTAGAGTTCAAACGCATCTGTCAATATAGTAGAAAACAGAGTGAAACCAAAGAATTTAAACTGTTACTGCAAACGAATGCTTCAACCTAGGAGAACGAAAGGTGGGCATCCAAGTTTGATTGGTGTACTGCTCATTACTTGAAAGTATCATGAAGGTCGGAAGCAAAAATTCATGTTGAGATTTCAGGAGAGTCTAGTGTTTTGGCACCCTACAACGCCTTTCATTGAATGTGTCATTCACCAGTATCTGCTTAAGGCTACATCAAGAGGAAACAAACTTTAGAAATAGAACGTAGAACTACTGTATTGTGTTAAGATTCAAGAAGCTAGCACAAACCGTGTTTGATTTAGAGTTCTAACTGCATCTGTCAATATAGGAGAAAACAGAGTGAACCCTAAAAATTCAAACTGTTACTGCAAACGAATGCTTCAACGTAAAAGAATGAAACTTGAGCATCCAAGTGGGATTGGTGTACTGATCATTACTTGAAAGTATCATGAAGATTGGATGAAAAAATATATGTTGAGATTTCAGGAGACTCTAGTGTTTTGGAAGTTTGGTAACACCTTCAATATGAGTGTTATTCACCAGTCCCTGCTTTAGGCTACATCAAGAGGAAACAAACCTTAGAGATAGAACGTAGAACTAATGTATTGTGTCAAGTTTCAAGAGGCTAGCACAAACCGTGTTTGATTTAGAGTTCGAACGCATCTGTCAATATAGTGGAAAACAGAGTGAAAGCTAAAAATTCAAACTGTTACTGCAAACGAATGCTTCAACCTAGGAGAACGAAAGGTGGGCATCCAAGTTTGCTTGGTGTACTGCTCATTACTTGAAAGTATCATGAAGGTCGGAAGCAAAAATTTATGTTGAGATTTCAGGAGACTCTAGTGTTTTGGACGCCTAACAATGCCTTACGTTTAATGTGTCATTCACCAGTATCTGCTTAAGGCTACATCAAGAGGAAACAAACCTTAGAGATAGAACGTAGAACTACTGTATTGTGTCAAGTTTCAAGAAGCTAGCACAAACCGTGTTTGATTTAGAGTTCTAACTGTATCTGTCAATATAGGAGAAAACAGAGTGAAACCTAAAAATTCAAATTGTTACTGCAAACGAATGCTTCAACGTAAAAGAACGAAACGTGAGCATCCAAGTGGGATTGGTGTACTGATCATTACTTGAAAGTATCATGAAGATTGGATGAAGAAATATATGTTGAGATTTCAGGAGACTCTAGTGTTTTGGAAGTTTGGCAACTCCTTTCATTATAAGTGTTATTCGCAGGTCCCTGCTTTAGGCTACATCAAGAGGAAACAAACCTTAGAGATAGAATGTAGAACTAATGTATTGTGTCAAGTTTCAAGAAGCTAGCACAAACCGTGTTTGATATAGTTCGAACTGCATCTGTCAATATAATAGAAAACAGAGTGAAACCTAAAAATTCAAACTGTTACTGCAAACGAATGCTTCAACCAAAGATAAAGAAACTTGGGCATCCAAGTTTGATTGGTGTACTGCTCATTACTTGAAAGTATCATGAAGGTCGGAAGCAAAAATTTATGTTGAGTTTTCAGGAGAGTCTAGTGTGCTGGCAGCCTAACAACGCCTTTCATTGAATGTGTCATTCACCAGTATCTGCTTAAGGCTACATCAAGAGGAAACAAACCTTAGAGATAGAACGTAGAACTACTGTATTGTGTCAAGTTTCAAGAAGCTAGCACAAACCGTGTTTGATTTAGAGTTCTAACTGCATCTGTCAATATATTAGAAAACAGAGTGAAACCTAAAAATTCAAACTGTTACTGCAAACGAATGCTTCAACCTAGGAGAACGAAATTTGGGCATCCAAGTTTGATTGGTGTACTGTTCATTACTTGAAAGTATCATGAAGGTCGGAAGCAAAAATTTATGTTGAGATTTCAGGAGAGGACGCCTAACAACGCCTTCCATTGAATGTGTCATTCACCAGTATCTGCTTAAGATTACATCAAGAGGAAACAAACCTTAGAGATAGAACCTAGAACTACTGTATTGTGTCAAGTTTCAAGAAGTTAGCACAAACCGTGTTTGATTTAGACTTCTATCTGCATCTGTCAATATAGGAGAAAACAGAGTGAAACCTAAAAATTCAAACTATTACTGCAAACGAATGCTTCAACGTAAAAGAATGAAACTTGAGCATCCAAGTGGGATTGGTGTACAGATCATTACTTGAAAGTATCATGAAGATTGGATGAAAAAATATATGTTGAGATTTCAGGAGACTCTAGTGTTTAGGAAGTTTGGCAACCCCTTCAATATGAGTGTTATTCGCCAGTCCCTGCTTTAGGCTACATCAAGAGGAAACAAACCTTAGAGATAGAACGTAGAACTAATGTATTGTGTCAAGTTTCAAGAAGCTAGCACAAACCGTGTTTGATATAGTTCGAACTGCATCTGTCAATATAGGAGAAAACAGTGTGAAACCTAAAAATTCAAACTGTTACTGCAAACGAATGCTTCAACCTAAAAGAACGAAATTTGGGCATCCAAGTTTGACTGGTGTACTGCTCATTACTTGAAAGTATCAGGAAGGTTGGAAGCAAAAATTTATGTTGAGATTTCAGGAGAGTCTAGTGTTTTCGCAGCCTAACAACGCCTTTCATTGAATGTGTCATTCACCAGTATCTGCTTAAGTCTACATCAAGAGGAAGCAAACCTTAGAGATAGAACCTAGAACTACTGTATTGTGTCAAGTTTCAAGAAGCTAGCACAAACCGTGTTTGACTTAGAGTTCTAACTGCATCTGTCAATATAAAAGAAAACAGAGTGAAACCTAAAAATTCAAACTGTTACTGCAAACGAATGCTTCAACGTAAAAGAACGAAACCTGAGCATCCAAGTGGGATTGGTGTACTGCTCATTACTTGAAAGTATCATGAAGATTGGATGAAAAAATACATGTTGAGATTTCAGGAGACTCTAGTGTTTTGGAAGTTTGGCAACCCCTTAAATATGAGTGTTATTCGCCAGTCCCTGCTTTAGGCTACATCAAGAGGAAACAAACCTTAGAGATAGAACGTAGGACTAATGTATTGTGTCAAGTTTCAAGAAGCTAGCACAAACCGTGTTTGATGTAGAGTTCTAACTGCATCTGTCAATATAGGAGAAAACAGAGTGAAACCTAAAAATTCAAACTGTTACTGCAAACGAATGCTTCAAGCTAGGAGAACGAAACTTGGGCATCCAAGTTTCATTGGTGTACTGCTCATTACTTGAAAGTATCATGAAGGTCGGAAGCAAAAATTTATGTTGAGATTTCAGGAGACTCTAGTGTTTTGGACGCCTAAAAACGCCGTTCATTGAATGTGTCATTCACCAGTATCTGCTTAAGGCTACATCAAGAGGAAACAAACCTTAGAGATAGAACGTAGAACTACTGTATTGTGTCAAGTTGCAAGAAGTTAGCACAAACCGTGTTTGATTTAGACTTCTAACTGCATCTGTCAATATAGGAGAAAACAGAGTGAAACCTAAAAATTCAAACTGTTACTGCAAACGAATGCTTCAACGTAAAAGAATGAAACTTGAGCATCCAAGTGGGATTGGTGTACAGATCAATACTTGAAAGTATCATGAGGATTGGATGAAAAAATATATGTTGAGATTTCAGGAGACTCTAGTGTTTTGGAAGTTTGGCAACCCCGTCAATATGAGTGTTATTCGCTAGTCCCTGCTTTATGCTACATCAAGAGGAAACAAACCTTAGAGACAGAACGTAGAACTAATGTATTGTGTCAAGTTTCAAGAAGCTAGCCTAAACCGTGTTTGATTTAGAGTTCGAACGCATCTGTCAATATAGTAGAAACAGAGTGAAACCTAAAAATTCAAACTGTTACTGCAAACGAATGCTTCAACCTAGGAGAACGAAAGGTGGGCATCCAAGTTTGATTGGTGTACTGCTCATTACTTGAAAGTATCATGAAGGTCGGAAGCAAAATTTATGTTGATATTTCAGGAGACTCTAGTGTTTTGGCCGCCTAACAATGCCTTTCATTGAATGTGTCATTCACCAGGATCTGCTTAAGGCTACATCAAGAGGAAACAAACCTTAGAGATAGAACGTAGAACTACTGTATTGTGTCAAGTTTCAAGAAGCTAGCACAAACCGTGTTTGAATTAGAGTTCTAACTGCATCTGTCAATATAGGAGAAAACAGAGTGAAACCTAAAAATTCAAACTGTTACTGCAAATGAATGCTTCAACGTAAAAGAACGAAACTTGAGCATCCAAGTGGGATTGGTGTACTGCTCATTACTTGAAAGTATCATGAAGATTGGATGAAAAAATATATGTTGAGATTTCAGGAGACTCTAGTGTTTTGGAAGTTTGGCAACCCCTTCAATATGAGTGTTATTCGCCAGTCTCTGCTTTAGGCTACATCAAGAGGAAACAAACCTTAGAGACAGAAAGTAGAACTAATGTATTGTGTCAAGTTTCAAGAAGCTAGCCTAAACCGTGTTTGATTTAGAGTTCGAACGCATCTGTCAATATAGTAGAAAACAGATTGAAACCTAAAAATTCAAACTGTTACTGCAAACGAGTGCTTCAACCTAGGAGAACGAAAGGAGGGCATCCAAGTTTGCTTGGTGTACTGCTCATTACTTGAAAGTATCATGAAGGTCGGAAGCAAAAATTTATGTTGAGATTTCAGGAGACTGTAGTGTTTTGGACGCCTAACAACGCCTTCCATTGAATGTGTCATTCACCAGTATCTGCTTAAGGCTACATCAAGAGGAAACAAACCTTAGAGATAGAACGTAGAACTACTGTATTGTGTCAAGTTTCAAGAAGTTAGCACAAACCGTGTTTGATTTAGACTTCTAACTGCATCTGTCAATATAGGAGAAAACAGAATGAAACCTAAAAATTCAAACTGTTACTGCAAACGAATGCTTCAACGTAAAAGAATGAAACTTGAGCATCCAAGTGGGATTGGTGTACAGATCATTACTTGAAAGTATCATGAAGATTGGATGAAAAAATATATGTTGAGATTTCAGGAGACTCTAGTGTTTTGGAAGTTTGGCAACACCTTCAATATGAGTGTTATTCGCCAGGCCCTGCTTTATGCTACATCAAGAGGAAACAAGCCTTAGAGATAGAACGTAGAACTAATATATTGTGTCAAGTTTCAAGAAGCTAGGACAAACCGTGTTTGATGTACAGTTCTAACTGCATCTGTCAATATAGTAGAAAACAGAGTGAAACCTAAAAATTCAAACTGTTACTGCAAACGAATGCTTCAACCTAGGAGAACGAAACTTGGGCATCCAAGTTTGATTGGTGTACTGCTCATTACTTGAAAGTATCATGAAGGTCAGAAGCAAAAAATTATGTTGAGATTTTAGGAGAGTCTAGTGTTTTCGCAGCCTAACAACGCCTTTCATTGAATGTGTCATTCACCAGTATCTGCTTAAGGCTACATCAAGAGGAAACAAACCTTAGAGATAGAACGTAGAACTACTGTATTGTGTCAAGTTTCAAGAAGCTAGCACAAACCGTGTTTGATTTAGAGTTCTAACTGCATCTGTCAATATAGGAGAAAACAGAGTGAAACCTAAAAATTCAAACTGTTACTGCAAACGAATGCTTCAACGTAAAAGAACGAAACTTGAGCATCCAAGTGGGATTGGTGTACTGATCATTACTTGAAAGTATCATGAAGAGTGGATGAAAAAATATATGTTGAGATTTCAGGAGACTCTAGTGTTTTGGAAATTTGGCAACTCCTTTCATTATAAGTGTTATTCGCCAGTCCTGCTTTAAGCTACATCAAGAGGAAAAAACCTTAGAGATAGAATGTAGAACTAATGTATTGTGTCAAGTTTCAAGAAGCTAGCACAAACCGTGTTTGATATAGTTCGAACTGCATCTGTCAATATACGAGAAAACAGAGTGAAACCTAAAAATTCAAACTGTTACTGCAAACGAATGCTTCAACCTAGGAGAACGAAACTTGGGCATCCAAGTTTGATTGGTGTACTGCTCAACTTGAAAGTATCATGAAGGTCGGAAGCAAAAATTTATGTTGAGATTTCAGGAGAGTCTAGTGTTTTGGCAGCCTAACAACGCCTTTCATTGAATGTGTCATTCACCAGTATCTGCTTAAGGCTACATCAAGAGGAAACAAACCTTAGAGATAGAACGTAGAACTACTGTATTGTGTCAAGTTTCAAGAAGCTAGCACAAACCGTGTTTGATTTAGAGTTCTAACTGCATCTGTCAATATAGGAGAAAACAGAGTGAAACCTAAAAATTCAAACTGTTACTGCAAACGAATGCTTCAACGTAAAAGAATGAAACTTGAGCATCCAAGTGGGATTGGTGTACTGATCATTACTTGAAAGTATCATGAAGATTGGATGAAAAAATATATGTTGAGATTTCCGGAGACTCTAGTGTTTTAGAAGTTTGGCAACCCCTTCAATATGAGTGTTATTCGCCAGTCCCTGCTTTAGGCTACATCAAGAGGAAACAAACCTTAGAGATAGAACGTAGAACTAATGTATTGTGTCAAGTTTCAAGAAGCTAGCACAAACCGTGTTTGATTTAGAGTTCGAACGCATCTGTCAATAGAGTAGAAAACAGAGTGAAACCTAAGAATTCAAACTGTTACTGCAAACGAATGCTTCAACCTAGGAGAACGAAAGGTGGGCATCCAAGTTTGATTGGTGTACTGCTCATTACTTGAAAGTATCATGAAGTTCGGAAGCAAAAATTTATGTTGAGATTTCAGGAGACTCTAGTGTTTTGGACGCCTAACAACGCCTTTCATTGAATGTGTCATTCACCAGGATCTGCTTAAGGCTACATCAAGAGGAAGCAAACCTTAAAGATAGAACCTAGAACTACTGTATTGTGTCAAGTTTCAAGAAGCTATCACAAACCGTGTTTGACTTAGAGTTCTAACTGCATCTGTCAATATAGGAGAAAACAGAGTGAAACCTAAAAATTCAAACTGTTACTGCAAACGAATGCTTCAACGTAAAAGAACGAAACTTGAGCATCCAAGTGGGATTGGTATACTGATTATTACTTGAAAGTATAATGAAGATTGGATGAAAAAATATATGTTGAGACTTCAGGAGACTCTAGTGTTTTGGAAGTTTGGCAACCCCTTCAATATGAGTGTTATTCGCCAGTCCCTGATTTAGGCTCCATCAAGAGGAAACAAACCTTAGAGACAGAACGTAGAACTAATGTATTGTGTCAAGTTTCAAGAAGCTAGCCTAAACCGTGTTTGACTTAGAGTTCGAACGCATCTGTCAATATAGTAGAAAACAGAGTGAAACCTAAAAATTCAAACTGTTACTGCAAACGAATGCTTCAACCTAGGAGAACGAAAGGTGGGCATCCAAGTTTCATTGGTGTACTGCTCATTACTTGAAAGTATCATGAAGGTCGGAAGCAAAAATTTATGTTGAGATTTCAGGAGACTCTAGTGTTTTGGACGCCTAACAACGCCTTCCATTTAATGTGTCATTCACTAGTATCTGCTTAAGGCTACATCAAGAGGAAACAAACCTAAGAGATAGAACGTAGAACTACTGTATTGTGTCAAGATTCAAGAAGCTAGCACAAACCGTGTTTGATTTAGAGTTCTAACTGCATCTGTCAATATAGGAGAAAACAGATTGAAACCTAAAAATTCAAACTGTTACTGCAAATGAATGCTTCAACGCAAAAGAACGAAAAGTGAGCATCCAATAGGGATTGGTGTACTGATCATTACTTGAAAGTATCATGAAGATTGGATGAAGAAATATATTTTGAGATTTCAGGAGACTCTAGTGTTTTGGAAGTTTGGCAACTCCTTTCATTATAAGTGTTATTCGCCAGTTCCTGCTTTAGGCTACATCAAGAGGAAACAAACCTTAGAGATAGAACGTAGAACTAATGTATTGTGTCAAGTTTCAAAAGCTAGCACAAACCGTGTTTGATATAGTTCGAACTGCATCTGTCAATATAGGAGAAAACAGAGTGAAACCTAAAAATTCAAACTGTTACTGCAAACGAATGCTTCAACCTAGGATAACGAAACTTGGGCATCCAAGTTTGATTGGTGTACTGCTCATTACTTGAAAGTATCATGAAGGTCGGAAGCAAAAATTTATGTTGAGATTTCAGGAGAGTCTAGTGTTCTGGCAGCCTAACAACGCCTTTCATTGAATGTGTCATTCACCAGTATCTGCTTAAGGCTACATCAAGAGGAAACAAACCTTAGAGATAGAACGTAGAACTCCTGTATTGTGTCAAGTTTCAAGAAGCTAGCACAAACCGTGTTTGATTTAGAGTTCTAAATGCATCTGTCAATATAGGAGAAAACAGAGTGAAACCTAAAAATTCAAACTGTTACTGCAAACGAATGCTTCAACGTAAAAGAACGAAACTTGAGCATCCAAGTGGGATTGGTGTACTGATCATTACTTGAAAGTATCATGAAGATTGGATGAAAAAATATATGCTGAGATTTCAGGAGACTCTAGTGTTTTGGAAGATTGGCAACCCCTTAAATATGAGTGTTATTCGCCAGTCCTTGCTTTAGGCTACATCAAGAGGAAACAAACCTTAGAGATAGAACGTAGAACTAATGTATTGTGTCAAGTTTCAAGAAGCTAGCACAAACCGTGTTTGATTTAGAGTTCTAACTGCATCTGTCAATATAGGAGAAAACAGAGTGAAACCTAAAAATTCAAACTGTTACTGCAAACTAATGCTTCAACGTAAAAGAACGAAACGTGAGCATCCAAGTGGGATTGGTGTACTGATCATTACTTGAAAGTATCATGAAGATTGGATGAAAAAATATATGTTGAGATTTCAGGAGACTCTAGTGTTTTGGAAGTTTGGCAACTCCTTTCATTATAAGGGTTATTCGCCATTCCCTGCTTTAGGCTACATCAAGAGGAAACAAACCTTAGAGATAGAACGTAGAACTAATGTATTGTGTCAAGTTTCAAAAGCTAGCACAAACCGTGTTTGATATAGTTCGAACTGCATCTGTCAATATAGGAGAAAACAGAGTGAAACCTAAAAATTCAAACTGTTACTGCAAACGAATGCTTCAACCTAGGAGAACGAAACTTGGGCATCCAAGTTTGATTGGTGTACTGCTCATTACTTGAAAGTATCATGAAGGTCGGAAGGAAAAATTTATGTTGAGATTTCAGGAGACTCTAGTGTTTTGGCAGCCTAACAACGCCTTTCATTGAATGTGTCATTCACCAGTATCTGCTTAAGGCTACATCAAGAGGAAACAAACCTTAGAGATAGAACGTAGAACTAATGTATTGTGTCAAGTTTCAAGAAGCTAGCACAAACCGTGTTTGATTTAGAGTTCTAACTGCATCTGTCAATATAGGAGAAAACAGAGTGAAACCTAAAAATTCAAACTGTTACTGCAAACGAATGCTTCAAAGTAAAAGAATGAAACTTGAGCATAAAAGTGGGATTGGTGTACTGATCATTACTTGAAAGTATCATGAAGATTGGATGAAAAAATATATGTTGAGATTTCAGGAGACTCTAGTGTTTTGGAAGTTTGGCAACTCCTTTCATTATAAGTGTTATTCGCCAGTCCCTGCTTTAGGCTACATCAAGATTAAACAAACCTTAGAGATAGAACCTAGAACTACTGTATTGTGTCAAGTTTCAAGAAGCTAGCACAAACCGTGTTTAATTTAGAGTTCTAACTGCATCTGTCAATATAGGAGAAAACAGAGTGAAACCTAAAAATTCAAACTGTTACTGCAAACGAATGCTTCAACGTAAAAGAACGAAACTTGAGCATCCAAGTGGGATTGGTGTACTGATCATTACTTGAAAGTATCATGAAGATTGGATGAAAAAATGTATGTTGAGATTTCAGGAGACTCTAGTGTTTTAGAAGTTTGGCAACCCCTTCAATATGAGTGTTATTTGCCAGTCCCTGCTTTAGGCTACATCAAGAGGAAACAAACCTTAGAGATAGAACGTAGAACTAATGTATTGTGTAAAGTTTCAAGAAGCTAGCACAAACCGTGTTTGATTTAGAGTTCGAACGCATCTGTCAATATAGGAGAAAACAGAGTGAAAGCTAAAAATTCAAACTGTTACTGCAAACGAATGCTTCAACCTAGGAGAACGAAAGGTGGGCATCCAAGTTTGATTGGTGTACTGCTCATTACTTGAAAGTATCATGAAGGTCGGAAGCAAAAATTTATGTTGAGATTTCAGGAGACTCTAGTGTTTTGGCCGCCTAACAACGCCTTTCATTGAATGTGTCATTCACCAGGATCTGCTTAAGGCTACATCAAGAGGAAGCAAACCTTAGAGATAGAACCTAGAACTACTGTATTGTGTCAAGTTTCAAGAAGCTAGCACAAACCGTGTTTGACTTAGAGTTCTAACTGCATCTGTCAATATAGGAGAAAATAGAGTGAAACCTAAAAATTCAAACTGTTACTGCAAACGAATGCTTCAACGTAAAAGAACGAAACTTGAGCATCCAAGTGGGATTGGTGTACTGATCATTACTTGAAAGTATAATGAAGATTGGATGAAAAAATATATGTTGAGACTTCAGGAGACTCTAGTGTTTTGGAAGTTTGGCAACCCCTTCAATATGAGTGTTATTCGCCAGTCCCTGATTTAGGCTCCATCAAGAGAAAACAAACCTTAGAGACAGAACGTAGAACTAATGTATTGTGTCAAGTTTCAAGAAGCTAGCACAAACCGTGTTTGATATAGTTCTAACTGCATCTTTGAATATAGGAGAAAACAGAGTGAAACCTAAAAATTCAAACTGTTACTGCAAACGAATGCTTCAACCTAGGAGAACGAAACTTGGGCATCCAAGTTTGATTGGTGTACTGCTCATTACTTGAAAGTATCATGAAGGTCGGAAGCAAAAATTTATGTTGAGATTTCAGGAGAGTCTAGTGTTTTGGCAGCCTAACAATGCCTTTCATTGAATGTGTCATTCACCAGTATCTGCTTAAGGCTACATCAAGAGTAAAAAAACCTTAGAGATAGAACGTAGAACTACTGTATTGTGTCAAGTTTCAAGAAGCTAGCACAAACCGTGTTTGATTTAGAGTTCTAACTGCATCTGTCAATATAGGAGAAAACAGAGTGAAACCTAAAAATTCAAACTGTTACTGCAAACGAATGCTTCAACGTAAAAGAATGAAACTTGAGCATCCAAGTGGGATTGGTGTACTGATCATTACTTGAAAGTATCATGAAGATTGGATGAAAAAATATATGCTGAGATTTCAGGAGACTCTAGTGTTTTGGAAGATTGGCAACCCCTTAAATATGAGTGTTATTCGCCAGTCCTTGCTTTAGGCTACATCAAGAGGAAACAAACCTTAGAGATAGAACGTAGAACTAATGTATTGTGTCAAGTTTCAAGAAGCTAGCACAAACCGTGTTTGATTTAGAGTTCTAACTGCATCTGTCAATATAGGAGAAAACAGAGTGAAACCTAAAAATTCAAACTGTTACTGCAAACTAATGCTTCAACGTAAAAGAACGAAACGTGAGCATCCAAGTGGGATTGGTGTACTGATCATTACTTGAAAGTATCATGAAGATTGGATGAAAAAATATATGTTGAGATTTCAGGAGACTCTAGTGTTTTGGAAGTTTGGCAACTCCTTTCATTATAAGGGTTATTCGCCATTCCCTGCTTTAGGCTACATCAAGAGGAAACAAACCTTAGAGATAGAACGTAGAACTAATGTATTGTGTCAAGTTTCAAAAGCTAGCACAAACCGTGTTTGATATAGTTCGAACTGCATCTGTCAATATAGGAGAAAACAGAGTGAAACCTAAAAATTCAAACTGTTACTGCAAACGAATGCTTCAACCTAGGAGAACGAAACTTGGGCATCCAAGTTTGATTGGTGTACTGCTCATTACTTGAAAGTATCATGAAGGTCGGAAGGAAAAATTTATGTTGAGATTTCAGGAGACTCTAGTGTTTTGGCAGCCTAACAACGCCTTTCATTGAATGTGTCATTCACCAGTATCTGCTTAAGGCTACATCAAGAGGAAACAAACCTTAGAGATAGAACGTAGAACTAATGTATTGTGTCAAGTTTCAAGAAGCTAGCACAAACCGTGTTTGATTTAGAGTTCTAACTGCATCTGTCAATATAGGAGAAAACAGAGTGAAACCTAAAAATTCAAACTGTTACTGCAAACGAATGCTTCAAAGTAAAAGAATGAAACTTGAGCATAAAAGTGGGATTGGTGTACTGATCATTACTTGAAAGTATCATGAAGATTGGATGAAAAAATATATGTTGAGATTTCAGGAGACTCTAGTGTTTTGGAAGTTTGGCAACTCCTTTCATTATAAGTGTTATTCGCCAGTCCCTGCTTTAGGCTACATCAAGATTAAACAAACCTTAGAGATAGAACCTAGAACTACTGTATTGTGTCAAGTTTCAAGAAGCTAGCACAAACCGTGTTTAATTTAGAGTTCTAACTGCATCTGTCAATATAGGAGAAAACAGAGTGAAACCTAAAAATTCAAACTGTTACTGCAAACGAATGCTTCAACGTAAAAGAACGAAACTTGAGCATCCAAGTGGGATTGGTGTACTGATCATTACTTGAAAGTATCATGAAGATTGGATGAAAAAATGTATGTTGAGATTTCAGGAGACTCTAGTGTTTTAGAAGTTTGGCAACCCCTTCAATATGAGTGTTATTTGCCAGTCCCTGCTTTAGGCTACATCAAGAGGAAACAAACCTTAGAGATAGAACGTAGAACTAATGTATTGTGTAAAGTTTCAAGAAGCTAGCACAAACCGTGTTTGATTTAGAGTTCGAACGCATCTGTCAATATAGGAGAAAACAGAGTGAAAGCTAAAAATTCAAACTGTTACTGCAAACGAATGCTTCAACCTAGGAGAACGAAAGGTGGGCATCCAAGTTTGATTGGTGTACTGCTCATTACTTGAAAGTATCATGAAGGTCGGAAGCAAAAATTTATGTTGAGATTTCAGGAGACTCTAGTGTTTTGGCCGCCTAACAACGCCTTTCATTGAATGTGTCATTCACCAGGATCTGCTTAAGGCTACATCAAGAGGAAGCAAACCTTAGAGATAGAACCTAGAACTACTGTATTGTGTCAAGTTTCAAGAAGCTAGCACAAACCGTGTTTGACTTAGAGTTCTAACTGCATCTGTCAATATAGGAGAAAATAGAGTGAAACCTAAAAATTCAAACTGTTACTGCAAACGAATGCTTCAACGTAAAAGAACGAAACTTGAGCATCCAAGTGGGATTGGTGTACTGATCATTACTTGAAAGTATAATGAAGATTGGATGAAAAAATATATGTTGAGACTTCAGGAGACTCTAGTGTTTTGGAAGTTTGGCAACCCCTTCAATATGAGTGTTATTCGCCAGTCCCTGATTTAGGCTCCATCAAGAGAAAACAAACCTTAGAGACAGAACGTAGAACTAATGTATTGTGTCAAGTTTCAAGAAGCTAGCACAAACCGTGTTTGATATAGTTCTAACTGCATCTTTGAATATAGGAGAAAACAGAGTGAAACCTAAAAATTCAAACTGTTACTGCAAACGAATGCTTCAACCTAGGAGAACGAAACTTGGGCATCCAAGTTTGATTGGTGTACTGCTCATTACTTGAAAGTATCATGAAGGTCGGAAGCAAAAATTTATGTTGAGATTTCAGGAGAGTCTAGTGTTTTGGCAGCCTAACAATGCCTTTCATTGAATGTGTCATTCACCAGTATCTGCTTAAGGCTACATCAAGAGTAAAAAAACCTTAGAGATAGAACGTAGAACTACTGTATTGTGTCAAGTTTCAAGAAGCTAGCACAAACCGTGTTTGATTTAGAGTTCTAACTGCATCTGTCAATATAGGAGAAAACAGAGTGAAACCTAAAAATTCAAACTGTTACTGCAAACGAATGCTTCAACGTAAAAGAATGAAACTTGAGCATCCAAGTGGGATTGGTGTACTGATCATTACTTGAAAGTATCATGAAGATTGGATGAAAAAATATATGTTGAGATTTCAGGAGACTCTAGTGTTTTGGAAGTTTGGCAACTCCTTTCATTATAAGTGTTATTCGCCAGTCCCTGCTTTAGGCTACATCAAGATTAAACAAACCTTAGAGATAGAACGTAGAACTAATGTATTGTGTCAAGTTTCAAGAAGTTAGCACAAACCGTGTTTGATATAGTTCGATCTGCATCTGTCAATATAGGAGAAAACAGAGTGAAACCTAAAAATTCAAACTGTTACTGCAAACGAATGCTTCAACCTAGGAGAACGAAACTTGGGCATTAAAGTTTGATTGGTGTACTGCTCATTACTTGAAAGTATCATGAAGGTCGGAAGCAAAATTTATGTTGAGATTTCAGGAGACTCTAGTGTTTTGGACGCCTAACAACGCCTTCCAATGAATGTGTCATTCACCAGTATCTGCTTAAGGCTACATCAAGAGGAAACAAACCTTAGAGATAGAACGTAGAACTACTGTATTGTGTCAAGTTTCAAGAAGCTAGCACAAACCGTGTTTGATTTAGAGTTCGAACGCATCTGTCAATATAGTAGAAAACAGAGTGAAACCTAAAAAGTGAAACTGTTACTGCAAACGAATGCTTCAACCTAGGAGTACGAAAGGTGGGCATCCAAGTTTGATTGGTGTACTGCTCATTACTTGAAAGTATCATGAAGGTCGGAAGCAAAAATTTATGTTGAGATTTCAGGAGACTCTAGTGTTTTGGCCGCCTAACAACGCCTTTCATTGAATGTGTCATTCACCAGGATCTGCTTAAGGCTACATCAAGAGGAAGCAAACCTTAGAGATAGAACCTAGAACTACTGTATTGTCTCAAGTTTCAAGAAGCTAGCACAAACCGTGTTTGATTTAGAGTTCTAACTGCATCTGTCAATATAGGAGAAAACAGAGTGAAACCTAAAAATTCAAACTGTTACTGCAAACGAATGCTTCAACGTAAAAGAACGAAACTTGAGCATCCAAGTGGGATTGGTGTACTGATCATTACTTGAAAGTATAATGAAGATTGGATGAAAAAATATATGTTGAGACTTCAGGAGACACTAGTGTTTTGGAAGTTTGGCAACCCCTTCAATATGAGTGTTATTCGCCAGTCCCTGATTTAGGCTCCATCAAGAGGAAACAAACCTTAGAGACAGAACGTAGAACTAATGTATTGTGTCAAGTTTCTAGTAGCTAGCCTAAACCGTGTTTGATTTAGAGTTCGAACGCATCTGTCAATATAGTAGAAAACAGAGTGAAACCTAAAAATTCAAACTGTTACTGCAAACGAATGCTTCAACCTAGGAGAATGAAAGGTGGGCATCCAAGTTTCATTGGTGTACTGCTCATTACTTGAAAGTATCATGAAGGTCGGAAGCAAAAATTTATGTTGAGATTTCAGGAGACTCTAGTGTTTTGGACGCATAACAACGCCTTCCATTTAATGTGTCATTCACCAGTATCTGCTTTAGGCTAAATCAAGAGGAAACAAACCTTAGAGATAGAACGTAGAACTACTGTATTGTGTCAAGTTTCAAGAAGCTAGCACAAACCGTGTTTGATTTAGAGTTCTAACTGCATCTGTCAATATAGGAGAAAACAGAGTGAAACCTAAAAATTCAAACTGTTACTGCAAACTAATGCTTCAACGTAAAAGAACGAAACGTAAGCATCCAAGTGGGATTGGTGTACTGATCATTACTTGAAAGTATCATGAAGATTGGATGAAAAAATATATGTTGAGATTTCAGGAGACTCTAGTGTTTTGGAAGTTTGGCAACTCCTTTCATTATAAGTGTTATTCGCCAGTCCCTGCTTTAGGCTACATCAAGAGGAAACAAACCTTAGAGATAGAACGTAGAACTAATGTATTGTGTCAAGTTTCAAAAGATAGCACAAACCGTGTTTGATATAGTTCGAACTGCATCTGTCAATATAGGAGAAAACAGAGTGAAAGCTAAAAATTCAAACTGTTACTGCAAACGAATGCTTCAACCTAGGAGAACGAAACTTGGGCATCCAAGTTTGATTGGTGTACTGCTCATTACTTGAAAGTATCATGAAGGTCGGAAGCAAAAATTTATGTTGAGATTTCAGGAGACTCTAGTGTTTTGGACGCCTAACAACGCCTTCCATTGAATGTGTCATTCACCAGTATCTGCTTAAGGCTACATCCAGAGGAAACAAACCTTAGAGATAGAACGTAGAACTACTGTATTGTGTCAAGTTTCAAGAAGCTAGCACAAACCGTGTTTGATTTAGAGTTCGAACGCTTCTGTCAATATAGTAGAAAACAGAGTGAAACCTAAAAATTCAAACTGTTACTGCAAACGAATGCTTCAACCTAGGAGAACGAAAGGTGGGCATCCAAGTTTGATTGGTGTACTGCTCATTACTTGAAAGTATCATGAAGGTCGGAAGCAAAATTTATGTTGAGATTTCAGGAGACTCTAGTGTTTTTGCCGCCTAACAACGCCTTTCATTGAATGTGTCATTCACCAGGATCTGCTTAAGGCTACATCAAGAGGAAGCAAACCTTAGCGATAGAACCTAGAACTACTGTATTGTGTCAAGTTTCAAGAAGCTAGCACAAACCGTGTTTGATTTAGAGTTCTAACTGCATCTGTCAATATAGGAGAAAACAGAGTGAAACCTAAAAATTCAAACTGTTACTGCAAACGAATGCTTCAACGTAAAAGAACGAAACTTGAGCATCCAAGTGGGATTGGTGTACTGATCATTACTTGAAAGTATCATGAAGATTGGATGAAAAAATATATGTTGAGATTTCAGGAGACTCTAGTGTTTTGGAAGTTTGGCAACTCCTTTCATTATAAGTGTTATTCGCCAGTCCCTGCTTTAGGCTACATCAAGATTAAACAAACCTTAGAGATAGAACGTAGAACTAATGTATTGTGTCAAGTTTCAAGAAGCTAGCACAAACCGTGTTTGATATAGTTCGAACTGCATCTGTCAATATAGGAGAAAACAGAGTGAAACCTAAAAATTCAAACTGTTACTGCAAACGAATGCTTCAACCTAGGAGAACGAAACTTGGGCATCCAAGTTTGATTGGTGTACTGCTCATTACTTGAAAGTATCATGAAGTTCGGAAGCAAAAATTTATGTTGAGATTTCAGGAGAGTCTAGTGTTTTGGCAGCCTAACAACGCCTTTCATTTTTGTGTCATTCACCAGTATCTTCTTAAGGCTACATCAAGAGGAAACAAACCTTAGAGATAGAATGTAGAACTACTGTATTGTGTCAAGTTTCAAGAAGCTAGCACAAACCGTGTTTGATTTAGATTTCGAACGCATCTGTCAATATAGTAGAAAACAGAGTGAAACCTAAAAATTCAAACTGTTACTGCAAACGAATGCTTCAACCTAGGAGAACGAAAGGTGGGCATCCAAGTTTGATTGGTGTACTGCTCATTACTTGAAAGTATCATGAAGGTCGGAAGCAAAAATTTATTTTGAGATTTCAGGAGACTCTAGTGTTTTTGCCGCCTAACAACGCCTTTCATTGAATGTGTCATTCACCAGGATGTGCTTAAGGCTACATCAAGAGGAAGCAAACCTTAGAGATAGAACCTAGAACTACTGTATTGTGTCAAGTTTCAAGAAGCTAGCACAAACCGTGTTTGATTTAGAGGTCTAACTGCATCTGTCAATATAGGAGAAAACAGAGTGAAACCTAAAAATTCAAACTGTTACTGCAAACGAATGCTTCAACGTAAAAGAACGAAACTTGAGCATCCTAGTGGGATTGGTGTACTGATCATTACTTGAAAGTATCATGAAAATTGGATGAAAAAATATATGTTGAGATTTCAGGAGACTCTAGTGTTCTGGAAGTTTGGCAACTCTTTTCATTATAAGTGTTATTCGCCAGTGCCTGCTTTAGGCTACATCAAGAGGAAACAAACCTTAGAGATAGAACGTAGAGCTAATGTATTGTGTCAAGTTTCAAGAAGCTAGCACAAACCGTGTTTGATATAGTTTGAACTGCATCTGTCAATATAGGAGAAAACAGAGTGAAACCTAAAAATTCAAACTGTAACTGCAAACGAATGCTTCAACCTAGGAGAACGAAACTTGGGCATCCAAGTTTGATTGGTGTACTGCTCATTACTTGAAAGTATCATGAAGGTCGGAAGCAAAATTTTATGTTGAGATTTCAGGAGAGTCTAGTGTTTTCGCAGCCTAACAACGCCTTTCATTGAATGTGTCATTCACCAGTATCTGCTTAAGGCTACATCAAGAGGAAACAAACCTTAGAGATAGAACGTAGAACTACTGTATTGTGTCAAGTTTCAAGAAGCTAGCACAAACCGTGTTTAATTTAGAGTTCTAACTGCATATGTCAATATAGGAGAAAACAGAGTGAAACCTAAAAATTCAAACTTTTACTGCAAACGAATGCTTCAACGTAAAAGAACGAAACTTGAGCATCCAAGTGGGATTGGTGTACTGATCATTACTTGAAAGTATCATGAAGATTGGTTGAAAAAATATATGTTGAGATTTCAGGAGACTCCAGTGTTTTAGAAGTTTGGCAACCCCTTCAATATGAGTGTTATTCGCCAGTCCCTGCTTTAGGCTACATCAAGAGGAAACAAACCTTAGAGATAGAACGTAGAACTAATGTATTGTGTCAAGTTTCAAGAAGCTAGCACAAACCGTGTTTGATTTAGAGTTCAAACGCATCTGTCAATATAGTAGAAAACAGAGTGAAACCAAAGAATTCAAACTGTTACTGCAAACGAATGCTTCAACCTAGGAGAACGAAAGGTGGGCATCCAAGTTTGATTGGTGTACTGCTCATTACTTGAAAGTATCATGAAGGTCGGAAGCAAAAATTTATGTTGAGATTTCAGGAGACTCTAGTGTTTTGGCCGCCTAACAACGCCTTTCAATGAATGTGTCATTCACCAGGATCTGCTTAAGGCTACATCAAGAGGAAGCAAACCTTAGAGATAGAACCTAGAACTACTGTATTGTGTCAAGTTTCAAGAAGCTAGCACAAACCGTGTTTGACTTATTGTTCTAACTGCATCTGTCAATATAGGAGAAAACAGAGTGAAACCTAAAAATTCAAACTGTTACTGCAAACGAATGCTTCAACGTAAAAGAATGAAACTTGAGCATCCAAGTGGGATTGGTGTACTGATCATTACTTGAAAGTATAATGAAGATTGGATGAAAAAATATATGTTGAGACATCAGGAGACTCTAGTGTTTTGGAAGTTTGGCAACCCCTTCAATATGAGTGTTATTCGCCAGTCCCTGATTTAGGCTCTATGAAGAGGAAACAAACCTTAGAGACAGAACGTAGAACTAATGTATTATGTCAAGTTTCAAGAAGCTAGCCTAAACCTTGTTTGATTTAGAGTTCGAACGCATCTGTCAATATAGTAGAAAACAGAGTGAAACCTAAAAATTCAAACTGTTACTGCAAACTAATGCTTCAACGTAAAAGAACGAAACGTGAGCATCCAAGTGGGATTGGTGTACTGATCATTACTTGAAAGTATCATGAAGATTGGATGAAAAAATATATGTTGAGATTTCAGGAGACTCTAGTGTTTTGGAAGTTTGGCAACTCCTTTCATTATAAGTGATATTCGCCAGTCCCTGCTTTAGGCTACATCAAGAGGAAACAAACCTTAGAGATAGAACGTAGAACTAATGTATTGTGTCAAGTTTCAAAAGCTAGCACAAACCGTGTTTGATATAGTTCGAACTGCATCTGTCAATATAGGAGAAAACAGAGTGAAACCTAAAAATTCAAACTGTTACTGCAAACGAATGCTTCAACCTAGGAGAACGAAACTTGGACATTCAAGTTTGATTGGTGTACTGCTCGTTACTTGAAAGTATCATGAAGGTCGGAAGCAAAAATTTATGTTGAGATTTCAGGAGAGTCTAGTGTTTTGGCAGCCTAACCACGCCTTTCATTGAATGTGTCATTCACCAGTATCTGCTTAAGGCTACATCAAGAGGAAGCAAACCTTAGAGATAGAACGTAGAACTAATATATTGTGTCAAGTTTCAAGAAGCTAGCACAAACCGTGTTTGATTTAGAGTTCTAACTGCATCTGTCAATATAGGAGAAAACAGAGTGAAACCTAAAAATTCAAACTGTTACTGCAAACGAATGCTTCAAAGTAAAAGAACGAAACTTGAGCATCCAAGTGGGATTGGTGTACTGATCATTACTTGAAAGTATCATGAAGATTGGATGAAAAAATATATGTTGAGATTTCAGGAGACTCTAGTGTTTTAGAAGTTTGGCAACCCCTTCAATATGAGTGTTATTCGCCAGTCCCTGCTTTAGGCTACATCAAGAGGAAACAAACCTTAGAGATAGAACGTAGAACTAATGTATTGTGTCAAGTTTCAAAAGCTAGCACAAACCGTGTTTGATTTAGAGTTCGAACGCATCTGTCAATATAGTAGAAAACAGAGTGAAACCTAAAAATTCAAACTGTTACTGCAAACGAATGCTTCAACCTAGGAGAACGAAAGGTGGGCATCCAAGTTTGATTGGTGTACTGCTCATTACTTGAAAGTATCATGAAGGTCGGAAGCAAAAATTTATGTTGAGATTTCAGGAGACTCTAGTGTTTTGGCCGCCTAACAACGCCTTTCATTGAATGTGTCATTCACCAGGATCTGCTTAAGGCTACATCAAGAGGAAGCAAACCTTAGAGATAGAACCTAGAACTACTGTATTGTGTCAAGTTTCAAGAAGCTAGCACAAACCGTGCTGGACTTAGGGTTCTAACTGCATCTGTCAATATAGGAGAAAACAGAGTGAAACCTAAAAATTCAAACTGTTACTGCAAACGAATGCTTCAACGTAAAAGAATGAAACTTGAGCATCCAAGTGGGATTGGTGTACTGATCATTACTTGAAAGTATAATGAAGATTGGATGAAAAAATATATGTTGAGACTTCAGGAGACTCTAGTGTTTTGGAAGTTTGGCAACCCCTTCAATATGAGTGTTATTCGCCAGTCCCTGATTTAGGCTCCATCAAGAGGAAACAAACCTTAGAGACAGAACGTAGAACTAATGTATTATGTCAAGTTTCAAGAAGCTAGCCTAAACCGTGTTTGATTTAGAGTTCGAACGCATCTGTCAATATAGTAGAAAACAGAGTGAAACCTAAAAATTCAAACTGTTACTGCAAACGAATGCTTCAACCTAGGAGAAGGAAAGGTGGGCATCCAAGTTTCATTGGTGTACTGCTCATTACTTGAAAGTATCATGAAGGTCGGAAGCAAAAATTTATGTTGAGATTTCAGGAGACTCTAGTGTTTTGGACGCCTAACAACGCCTTCCATTTAATGTGTCATTCACCAGTATCTGCTTAAGGCTACTTCAAGAGGAAACAAACCTTAGAGATAGAACGTAGAACTACTGTATTGTGTCAAGTTTCAAGAAGCTAGCACAAACCGTGTTTGATTTAGAGTTCTAACTGCATCTGTCAATATAGGAGAAAACAGAGTGAAACCTAAAAATTCAAACTGTTACTGCAAACTAATGCTTCAATGTAAAAGAACGAAACTTGAGCATCCAAGTGGGATTGGTGTACTGATCATTACTTGAAAGTATCATGAAGATTGGTTGAAAAAATATATGTTGAGATTTCAGGAGACTCTAGTGTTTTAGAAGTTTGGCAACCCCTTCAATATGAGTGTTATTCGCCAGTCCCTGCTTTAGGCTACATCAAGAGGAAACAAACCTTAGAGATAGAACGTAGAACTAATGTATTGTGTCAAGTTTCAAGAAGCTAGCACAAACCGTGTTTGATTTAGAGTTCGAACGCATCTGTCAATATAGTAGAAAACAGAGTGAAACCAAAGAATTCAAACTGTTACTGCAAACGAATGCTTCAACCTAGAAGAACGAAAGGTGGGCATCCAAGTTTGATTGGTGTACTGCTCATTACTTGAAAGTATCATGAAGGTCGGAAGCAAAAATTTATGTTGAGATTTCAGGAGACTCTAGTGTTTTGGCCGCCTAACAACGCCTTTCTATGAATGTGTCCTTCACCAGGATCTGCTTAAGGCTACATCAAGAGGAAGCAAACCTTAGAGATAGAACGTAGAACTACTGTATTGTGTCAAGTTTCAAGAAGCTAGCACAAACCGTGTTTGACTTAGTGTTCTAACTGCATCTGTCAATATAGGAGAAAACAGAGTGAAACCTAAAAATTCAAACTGTTACTGCAAACGAATGCTTCAACGTAAAAGAACGAAACTTGAGCATCCAAGTGGGATTGGTGTACTGATCATTACTTGAAAGTATAATGAAGATTGGATGAAAAAATATATGTTGAGACTTCAGGAGACTCTAGTGTTTTGGAAGTTTGGCAACCCCTTCAATATGAGTGTTATTCGCCAGTCCCTGATTTAGGCTCCATCAAGAGGAAACAAACCTTACAGACAGAACGTAGAACTAATGTATTATGTCAAGTTTCAAGAAGCTAGCCTAAACCGTGTTTGATTTAGAGTTCGAACGCATCTGTCAATATAGTAGAAAACAGAGTGAAACCTAAAAATTCAATCTGTTACTGCAAACTAATGCTTCAACGTAAAAGAACGAAACGTGAGCATCCAAGTGGGATTGGTGTACTGATCATTACTTGAAAGTATCATGAAGATTGGATGAAAAAATATATGTTGAGATTTCAGGAGACTCTAGTGTTTTGGAAGTTTGGCAACTCCTTTCATTATAAGTGTTATTCGCCAGTCCCTGCTTTAGGCTACATCAAGAGGAAACAAACCTTAGAGATAGAACTTAGAACTAATGTATTGTGTCAAGTTTCAAGAAGCTAGCACAAACCGTGTTTGATTTAGAGTTCTAACTGCATCTGTCAATATAGGAGAAAACAGAGTGAAACCTAAAAATTCAAACTGTTACTGCAAACGAATGCTTCAAAGTAAAAGAATGAAACTTGAGCATAAAAGTGGGATTGGTGTACTGATCATTACTTGAAAGTATCATGAAGATTGGATGAAAAAATATATGTTGAGATTTCAGGAGACTCTAGTGTTTTGGAAGTTTGGCAACTCCTTTCATTTTAAGTGTTATTCGCCAGTCCCTGCTTTAGGCTACATCAAGATTAAACAAACCTTAGAGATAGAACGTAGAACTACTGTATTGTGTCAAGTTTCAAGAAGCTAGCACAAACCGTGTTTAATTTAGAGTTCTAACTGCATCTGTCAATATAGGAGAAAACAGATTGAAACCTAAAAATTCAAACTGTTACTGCAAACGAATGCTTCAACGTAAAAGAACGAAACTTGAGCATCCAAGTGGGATTGGTGTACTGATCATTACTTGAAAGTATCATGAAGATTGGTTGAAAAAATATATGTTGAGATTTCAGGACACTCTAGTGTTTTAGAAGTTTGGCAACCCCTTCAATATGAGTGTTATTCGCCAGTCCCTGATTTAGGCTCCATCAAGAGGAAAAAAACCTTAGAGACAGAACGTAGAACTAATGTATTGTGTCAAGTTTCAAGAAGCTAGCCTAAACCGTGTTTGATTTAGAGTTCGAACGCATCTGTCAATATAGTAGAAAACAGAGTGAAACCTAAAAATTCAAACTGTTATTGCAAACGAATGCTTCAACCTAGGAGAACGAAAGGTGGGCATCCAAGTTTCATTGGTGTACTGCTCATTACTTGAAAGTATCATGAAGGTCGGAAGCAAAAATTTATGTTGAGATTTCAGGAGACTCTAGTGTTTTGGACGCCTAACAACGCCTTCCATTGAATGTGTCATTCACCAGTATCTGCTTAAGGCTACATCAAGAGGAAACAAACCTTAGAGATAGAACGTAGAACTACTGTATTGTGTCAAGTTTCAAGAAGCTAGCACAAACCGTGTTTGATTTAGAGTTCGAACGCATCTGTCAATATAGTAGAAAACAGAGTGAAACCTAAAAATTCAAACTGTTATTGCAAACGAATGCTTCAACCTAGGAGAAGGAAAGGTGGGCATCCAAGTTTGATTGGTGTACTGCTCATTACTTGAAAGTATCATGAAGGTCGGAAGCAAAAATTTATGTTGAGATTTCAGGAGACTCTAGTGTTTTTGCCGCCTAACAACGCCGTTCATTGAATGTGTCATTCACCAGGATCTGCTTAAGGCTACATCAAGAGGAAGCAAACCTTAGAGATAGAACCTAGAACTACTGTATTGTGTCAAGTTTCAAGAAGCTAGCACAAACCGTGTTTGATTTAGAGTACTAACTGCATCTGTCAATATAGGAGAAAACAGAGTGAAACCTAAAAATTCAAACTGTTACTGCAAACGAATGCTTCAACGTAAAAGAATGAAACTTGAGCATCCAAGTGGGATTGGTGCACTGATCATTACTTGAAAGTATCATGAAGATTGGATGAAAAAATATATGTTGAGATTTCAGGAGACTCTAGTGTTTTGGAATTTGGCAACCCCTTCAATATGAGTGTTATTCGCCAGTCCCAGCTTTAGGTTACATCAAGAGGAAACAAACCTTAGAGATAGAAGGTAGAACTAATGTATTGTGTCAAGTTGCAAGAAGCTAGCACAAACCGTGTTTGATTTAGAGTTCAAACGCATCTGTCAATATAGGAGAAAACAGAGTGAAACCTAAAAATTCAAACTGTTACTGCAAACGAATGCTTCACCCTAGGAGAACAAGACTTGGGCATCCAAGTGGGATTGGTGTACTGATCATTACTTGAAAGTATCATGAAGGTCGGAAGCAAAAATTTATGTTGAGATTTCAGGAGAGTCTAGTGTTTTGGAGCCTAACAACGCCTTTCATTGAATGTGTCATTCACCAGTATCTGCTTAAGGCTACATCAAGAGGAAACAAACCTTAGAGATAGAACGTAGAACTACTGTATTGTGTCAAGTTTCAAGAAGCTAGCACAAACCGTGTTTGATTTAGAGTTCTAACTGCATCTGTCAATATAGGAGAAAACAGAGTGAATCCTAAAAATTCAAACTGTTACTGCAAACGAATGCTTCAACGTAAACGAACGAAACTTGAGCATCCAAGTGGGATTGGTGTACTGATCATTACTTGAAAGTATCATGAAGATTGGATGAAAAAATATATGTTGAGATTTCAGGAGACTCTAGTGTTTTGGAAGTTTGGCAACCCTTTCAATATGAGTATTATTCGCCAGTCCCTGCTTTAGGCTACATCTAGAGGAAACAAATCTTAGAGATAGAACGTAGAACTAATGTATTGCGACAAGTTTCAAGAAGCTAGCGCAAACCGTGTTTGATTTAGAGTTCGAACGCATCTGTCAATGTAGGAGAAAACAGAGTGAAATCAAAAAATTCAAATTGTTACTGCAAACGAATGCTTCAACGTAAAAGAACGAAACTTGAGCATCCAAGTGGGATTGGTGTACTGATCATTAGTTGAAAGTATCATGAAGATTGATGAAAAAATATATGTTGAGATTTCAGGAGACTCTAGTGTTTTGGAAGTTTGGCAACTCCTTTCATTATAAGTGTCATTCGCCAGTCCCTGCTTTAGGCTACATCAAGAGGAAACAAACCTTAGGGATAGAACGTAGAACTAATGTATTGTGTCAAGTTTCAAGAAGCTAGCACAAACCGTGTTTGATATAGTTCGAACTGCATCTGTCAATATAGGAGAAAACAGAGTGAAACCTAAAAATTCAAACTGTTACTGCAAACGAATGCTTCAACCTAGGAGAACGAAACTTGGGCATCCAAGTTTGATTGGTGTACTGCTCATTACTTGAAAGTATCATGAAGGTCGGAAGCAAAAATTTATGTTGAGATTTCAGGAGACTCTAGTGTTTTGGCAGCCTAACAACGCCTTTCATTGAATGTGTCATTCACCAGTATCTGCTTAAGGCTACATCAAGAGGAAACAAACCTTAGAAATAGAACGTAGAACTACTGTATTGTGTCAAGTTTAAAGAAGCTAGCACAAACCGTGTTTGATTTAGAGTGCGAACGCTTCTGTCAATATAGTAGAAAACAGAGTGAAACCTAAAAATTCAAACTGTTACTGCAAACGAATGCTTCAACCTAGGAGAACGAAAGGTGGGCATCCAAGTTTGATTGGTGTACTGCTCATTACTTGAAAGTATCATGAAGGTCGGAAGCAAAAATTTATGTTGAGATTTCAGGAGACTCTAGTGTTTTTGCCGCCTAACAACGCCTTTCATTGAATGTGTCATTCACCAGGATCTGCTTAAGGCTACATCAAGAGGAAGCAAACCTTAGCGATAGAACCTAGAACTACTGTATTGTGTCAAGTTTCAAGAAGCTAGCACAAACCGTGTTTGATTTAGAGTTCTAACTGCATCTGTCAATATAGGAGAAAACAGAGTGAAACCTAAAAATTCAAACTGTTACTGCAAACGAATGCTTCAACGTAAAAGAACGAAACTTGAGCATCCAAGTGGGATTGGTGTACTGATCATTACTTGAAAGTATCATGAAGATTGGATGAAAAAATATATGTTGAGATTTCAGGAGACTCTAGTGTTTTGGAAGTTTGGCAACTCCTTTCATTATAAGTGTTATTCGCCAGTCCCTGCTTTAGGCTACATCAAGATTAAACAAACCTTAGAGATAGAACGTAGAACTAATGTATTGTGTCAAGTTTCAAGAAGCTAGCACAAACCGTGTTTGATATAGTTCGAACTGCATCTGTCAATATAGGAGAAAACAGAGTGACCTAAAAATTCAAACTGTTACTGCAAACGAATGCTTCAACCTAGGAGAACGAAACTTGGGCATCCAAGTTTGATTGGTGTACTGCTCATTACTTGAAAGTATCATGAAGTTCGGAAGCAAAAATTTATGTTGAGATTTCAGGAGAGTCTAGTGTTTTGGCAGCCTAACAACGCCTTTCATTTTTGTGTCATTCACCAGTATCTTCTTAAGGCTACATCAAGAGGAAACAAACCTTAGAGATAGAATGTAGAACTACTGTATTGTGTCAAGTTTCAAGAAGCTAGCACAAACCGTGTTTGATTTAGAGTTCGAACGCATCTGTCAATATAGTAGAAAACAGAGTGAAACCTAAAAATTCAAACTGTTACTGCAAACGAATGCTTCAACCTAGGAGAACGAAAGGTGGGCATCCAAGTTTGATTGGTGTACTGCTCATTACTTGAAAGTATCATGAAGGTCGGAAGCAAAAATTTATTTTGAGATTTCAGGAGACTCTAGTGTTTTTGCCGCCTAACAACGCCTTTCATTGAATGTGTCATTCACCAGGATGTGCTTAAGGCTACATCAAGAGGAAGCAAACCTTAGAGATAGAACCTAGAACTACTGTATTGTGTCAAGTTTCAAGAAGCTAGCACAAACCGTGTTTGATTTAGAGGTCTAACTGCATCTGTCAATATAGGAGAAAACAGAGTGAAACCTAAAAATTCAAACTGTTACTGCAAACGAATGCTTCAACGTAAAAGAACGAAACTTGAGCATCCTAGTGGGATTGGTGTACTGATCATTACTTGAAAGTATCATGAAAATTGGATGAAAAAATATATGTTGAGATTTCAGGAGACTCTAGTGTTTTGGAAGTTTGGCAACCCCTTCAATATGAGTGTTATTCGCCAGTCCCTGCTTTAGGCTACATGAAGAGGAAACAAACCTTAGAGATAGAACGTAGAACTAATGTATTGTGTCAAGTATCAAGAAGCTAGCACAAACCGTGTTTGATATAGTTCGAACTGAATCTGTCAATATAGGAGAAAACAGAGTGAAACCTAAAAATTCAAACTGTTACTGCAAACGAATGCTTCAACCTAGGAGAACAAAACTAGGGCATCCAAGTTTGATTGGTGTACTGCTCATTACTTGAAAGTATCATGAAGGTCGGAAGCAAAAATTTATGTTGAGATTTCAGGAGAGTCTAGTGTTTTGGCAGCCTAACAACGCCTTTCATTGAATGTGTCATTCACCAGTATCTTCTTAAGGCTACATCAAGAGGAAACAAACCTTAGAGATAGAACCTAGAACTACTGTATTCTGTCAAGTATCAAGAAGCTAGCACAAACCGTGTTTGATTTAGAGTTCTAACTGCATCTGTCAATATAGGAGAAAACAGAGTGAAACCTAAAAATTCAAACTGTTACTTCAAACGAATGCTTCAACGTAAAAGAATGAAACTTGAGCATCCAAGTGGGATTGGTGTACTGATCATTACTTGAAAGTATCATGAAGATTGGATGAAAAAATATATGTTGAGATTTCAGGAGACTCTAGTGTTTTGGAAGTTTGGCAACTCTTTTCATTATAAGTGTTATTCGCCAGTGCCTGCTTTAGGCTACATCAAGAGGAAACAAACCTTAGATATAGAACGTAGAACTAATGTATTGTGTCAAGTTTCAAGAAGCTAGCACAAACCGTGTTTGATATAGTTTGAACTGCATCTGTCAATATAGGAGAAAACAGAGTGAAACCTAAAAATTCAAACTGTTACTGCAAACGAATGCTTCAACCTAGGAGAACGAAACTTGGGCATCCAAGTTTGATTGGTGTACTGCTCATTACTTGAAAGTATCATGAAGGTCGGAAGCAAAAATTTATGTTGAGATTTCAGGAGAGTCTAGTGTTTTGGCAGCCTAACAACGCCTTTCATTGAATGTGTCATTCACCAGAATCTGCTTAAGGCTACATCAAGAGGAAACAAACCTTAGAGATAGAACGTAGAACTACTGTATTGTGTCAAGATTCAAGAAGCTAGCACAAACCGTGTTTAATTTAGAGTTCTAACTGCATATGTCAATATAGGAGAAAACAGAGTGAAACCTAAAAATTCAAACTTTTACTGCAAACGAATGCTTCAACGTAAAACAACGAAACTTGAGCATCCAAGTGAGATTGGTGTACTGATCATTACTTGAAAGTATCATGAAGATTGGATGAAAAAATATATGTTGAGATTTCAGGAGACTCTAGTGTTTTGGAAGTTTGGCAACTCCTTTCATTATAAGTGATATTCGCCAGTCCCTGCTTTAGGCTACATCAAGAGGAAACAAACCTTAGAGATAGAAAGTAGAACTAATGTATTGTGTCAAGTTTCAAAAGCTAGCACAAACCGTGTTTGATATAGTTCGAACTGCATCTGTCAATATAGGAGAAAACAGAGTGAAACCTAAAAATTCAAACTGTTACTGCAAACGAATGCTTCAACCTAGGAGAACGAAACTTGGACATTCAACTTTGATTGGTGTACTGCTCGTTACTTGAAAGTATCATGAAGGTCGGAAGCAAAAATTTATGTTGAGATTTCAGGAGAGTCTAGTGTTTTGGCAGCCTAACCACGCCTTTCATTGAATGTGTCATTCACCAGTATCTGCTTAAGGCTACATCAAGAGGACGCAAACCTTAGTGATAGAACGTAGAACTAATATATTGTGTCAAGTTTCAAGAAGCTAGCACAAACCGTGTTTGATTTAGAGTTCTAACTGCATCTGTCAATATAGGAGAAAACAGAGTGAAACCTAAAAATTCAAACTGTTACTGCAAACGAATGCTTCAAAGTAAAAGAATGAAACTTGAGCATAAAAGTCGGATTGGTGTACTGATCATTACTTGAAAGTATCATGAAGATTGGATGAAAAAATATATGTTGAGATTTCAGGAGACTCTAGTGTTTTGGAAGTTTGGCAACCCCTTCAATATGAGTGTTATTCGCCAGTCCCTGCTTTAGGCTACATCAAGAGGAAACAAACCTTAGAGATAGAACGTAGAAGTAATGTATTGTGTCAAGTTTCAAAAGCTAGCACAAACCGTGTTTGATTTAGAGTTCGAACGCATCTGTCAATATAGTAGAAAACAGAGTGAAACCTAAAAATTCAAAATGTTACTGCAAACGAATGCTTCAACCTAGGAGAACGTAAGGTGGGCATCCAAGTTTGATTGGTGTACTGCTCATTACTTGAAAGTATCATGAAGGTCGGAAGCAAAAATTTATGTTGAGATTTCAGGAGACTCTAGTGTTTTGGCCGCCTAACAACGCCTTTCATTGAATGTGTCATTCACCAGGATCTGCTTAAGGCTACATCAAGAGGAAGCAAACCTTAGAGATAGAACCTAGAACTACTGTATTGTGTCAAGTTTCAAGAAGCTAGCACAAACCGTGCTGGACTTAGAGTTCTAACTGCATCTGTCAATATAGGAGAAAACAGAGTGAAACCTAAAAATTCAAACTGTTACTGCAAACGAATGCTTCAACGTAAAAGAATGAAACTTGAGCATCCAAGTGGGATTGGTGTACTGATCATTACTTGAAAGTATAATGAAGATTGGATGAAAAAATATATGTTGAGACTTCAGGAGACTCTAGTGTTTTGGAAGTTTGGCAACCCCTTCAATATGAGTGTTATTCGCCAGTCCCTGATTTAGGCTCCATCAAGAGGAAACAAACCTTAGAGACAGAACGTAGAACTAATGTATTATGTCAAGTTTCAAGAAGCTAGCCTAAACCGTGTTTGATTTAGAGTTCGAACGCATCTGTCAATATAGTAGAAAACAGAGTGAAACCTAAAAATTCAAACTGTTACTGCAAACGAATGCTTCAACCTAGGAGAAGGAAAGGTGGGCATCCAAGTTTCATTGGTGTACTGCTCATTACTTGAAAGTATCATGAAGGTCGGAAGCAAAAATTTATGTTGAGATTTCAGGAGACTCTAGTCTAACAACGCATTTCATTGAATGTGTCATTCACCAGGATCTGCTTAAGGCTACATCAAGAGGAAACAAACCTTAGAAATAGAACGTAGAACTACTGTATTGTGTCAAGTTTCAAGAAGCTAGCACAAACCGTGTTTGATTTAGAGTTCTAACTGCATCTGTCAATATAGGAGAAAACAGAGTGAAACCTAAAAATTCAAACTGTTACTGCAAAGGAATGCTTCAACGTAAAGGAATGAAAATTGAGCATCCAAGTGGGATTGGTGTACTGATCATTACTTGAAAGTATCATGAAGATTGGATGAAAAAATATATGTTGAGATTACAGAAGACTCTAGTGTTTTGGAAGTTTGGCAACCCCTTCAATATGAGTGTTATTCGCCAGTCCCTGCTTTAGGCTATATCTAGAGGAAACAAACCTTAGAGATAGAACGTAGAACTAATGTATTGCGTCAAGTTTCAAGAAGCTAGCACAAACCGTGTTTGATTTAGAGTTCGAACGCATCTGTCAATGTAGGAGAAAACAGAGTGAAATCAAAAAATTCAAACTGTTACTGCAAACGAATGCTTCAACGTAAAAGAACGAAACTTGAGCTTCCAAGTGGGATTGGTGTACTGATCATTACTTGAAAGTATCATGAAGATTGGATGAAAAATATATGTTGAGATTTCAGGAGACTCTAGTGTTTTGGAAGTTTGGCAACTCCTTTCATTATAAGTGTTATTCGCCAGTCCCTGCTTTAGGCTACATCAAGAGGAAACAAACCTTAGAGATAGAACGTAGAACTAATGTATTTTGTCAAGTTTCAAGAAGCTAGCTCAAACCGTGTTTGATATAGTTGGAACTGCATCTGTCAATATAGGAGAAAACAGAGTGAAACCTAAAAATTCAAACTGTTACTGCAAACGAATGCTTCAACCTAGGAGAACGAAACTTGGGCATCCAAGTTTGATTGGTGTACTCCTCATTACTTGAAAGTATCATGAAGGTCGGGAGCAAAAATTTATGTTGAGATTTCAGGAGAGTTTAGTGTTTTGGCAGCCTAACAACGCCTTTCATTGAATGTGTCATTCACCAGTACCTGCTTAAGGCTACATCAAGAGGAAACAAACCTTAGAGATAGAACGTAGAACTACTGTATTGTGTCAAGTTTCAAGAAGCTAGCACAAACCGTGTTTGATTTAGAGTTCTAACTGCATCTGTCAATATAGGAGAAAACAGAGTGAAACCTAAAAATTCAAACTGTTACTGCAAACGAATGCTTCAACATAAAAGAACGAAACTTGAGCATCCAAGTGGAATTGGTGTACTGATCATTACTTGAAAGTATCATGAAGATTGGATGAAAAAATATATGTTGAGATTTCAGGAGACTCTAGTGTTTTGGAAGTTTGGCAACTCCTTTCATTATGAGTGTTATTCGCCAGTCCCTGCTTTAGGCTACATCAAGAGGAAACAAACCTTAGAGATAGAATGTAGAACTAATGTGTTTTGTCAGGTTTCAAGAGGCTAGCACAAAACGTGTTTGATATAGTTCGAACTGCATCTGTCAATATATGAGAAAACAGAGTGAAACCTAAAAATTCAAACTGTAACTGCAAACGAATGCTTCAACCTAGGAGAACAAAACTTGGGCATCCAAGTTTGATTGGTGTACTGCTCATTACTTGAAAGTATCATGAAGGTCGGAAGCAAAAATTTATGTTGAGATTTCAGGAGACTCTAGTGTTTTGGCAGCCTAACAACGCATTTCATTGAATGTGTCATTCACCAGTATCTACTTAAGGCTACATCAAGAGGAAACAAACCTTAGAAATAGAACGTAGAACTACTGTATTGTGTCAAGTTTCAAGAAGCTAGCACAAAACGCGTTTGATTTAGAGTTCTAACTGCATCTGTCAATATAGGAGAAAACAGAGTGAAACCTAAAAGTTCAAACTGTTACTGCAAACGAATGCTTCAACGTAAAAGAATGAAACTTGAGCCTCCAAGTGGGATTGGTGTACTGATCATTACTTGAAAGTATCATGAAGATTGGAAGACAAAATATGTTGAGATTTCAGGAGACTTTAGTGTTTTGGAAGTTTGGCAACCCTTTCAATATGAGTGTTATTCGCCAGTCCCTGCTTTAGGCCACATCAAGAGGAAACAAACCTTAGAGATAGAACGTAGAACTAATGTATTGTGTCAAGTTTCAAGAAGCTAGCACAAACCGTGTTTGATTTAGTGTTCGAACGCCTCTGTCAATATAGGAGAAAACAGAGTGAAACCTAAATATTCAAACTGTTACTGCAAACGAATGCTTCAACATAGGAGAACGAAACGTGGGCATCCAAGTTTGATTGGTGTACTTCTCATTACTTGAAGGTATCATGAAGGTCGGAAGCAAAAATTTATGTTGAGATTTCAGGAGACTCTAGTGTTTTGGCCGCTTAACAACGCCTTTCATTGAATGTGTCATTCAGCAGTATCTGCTTAAGGCTACATCAAGAGGAAACAAACCTTAGAGATAGAACGTAGAACTACTGTATTGTGTCAAGTTTCAAGAAGCTAGCACAAACCGTGTTTCATTTAGAGTTCTAACTGCATCTGTCAATATAGGAGAAAACAGAGTGAAACCTAAAAATTCAAACTGTTACTGAAAACGAATGCTTCAACGTAAAAAAACGAAACTTGAGCATCCAAGTGGGATTGGTGTACTGATCATTACTTGAAAGTATCATGAAGATTGGATGAAAAAATATATGTTGAGATTTCAGGAGACTCTAGTGTTTTGGAAGTTTGGCAACTCCTTTCATTAAAAGTGTTATTCGCCAGTCCCTGCTTTAGGCTACATCAAGAGGAAACAAACCTTAGAGAGAGAACGTAGAACTAATGTATTGTGTCAAGTTTCAAGAAGCTATCACAAACCGTGTTTGATTTAGAGTTCGAACGCATCTGTCAATATAGCAGAAAACAGAGTGAAACCTAAAAATTCAAACTGTAACTGCAAACGAATGCTTCAACCTAGGAGAACAAAACTTGGGCATCCAAGTTTGATTGGTGTACTGCTCATTACTTGAAAGTATCATGAAGGTCGGAAGCAAAAATTTATGTTGAGATTTCAGGAGACTCTAGTGTTTTGGCAGCCTAACAACGCCTTTCATTGAATGTGTCATTCACCAGTATCTACTTAAGGCTACATCAAGAGGAAACAAACCTTAGAGATAGAACGTAGAACTACTGTATTGTGTCAAGTTTCAAGAAGCTAGCACAAACCGTGTTTGATTTAGAGTTCTAACTGCATCTGTCAATATAGGAGAAAACAGAGTGAAACCTAAAAATTCAAACTGTTACTGCAAACGAATGCTTCAACGTAAAAGAACGAAACTTGAGCATCCAAGTGGGATTGGTGTACTGATCATTACTTGAAAGTATCATGAAGATTGGATGAAAAAATATATGTTGAGATTTCAGGAGATTCTAGTGTTTTGGAAGTTTGGCAACCCCTCCAATAAGAGTGTTATTCGCCAGTCCCTGCTTTAGGCTATATCAAGAGGAAACAAACATTAGAGAGAGAACGTAGAACTAATGTATTGTGTCAAGTTTCAAGAAGCTAGCACAAACCGTGTTTGATTTAGAGTTCTAACTGCATCTGTCAATATCGGAGAAAACAGAGTGAAACCTAAAAATTCAAACTGTTACTGCAAACGAATGCTTCAACGTAAAAGAATGAAACTTGAGCCTCCAAGTGGGATTGGTGTACTGATCATTACTTGAAAGTATCATGAAGATTGGATGACAAAATATATGTTGAGATTTCCGAGACTTTAGTGTTTTGGAAGTATGGCAACCCTTTCAATATGAGTGTTATTCGCCAGTCCCTGCTTTAGGCCATATCAAGAGGAAACAAACCTTAGAGATAGAACGTAGAACTAATGTATTGTGTCAAGTTTCAAAAGCTAGCACAAACCGTGTTTGATTTAGCGTTCGAACGCATCTCTCAATATAGGAGAAAACAGAGTGAAACCTAAATATTCAAACTGTTACTGCAAACGAATGCTTCAACCTAGGAGAACGAAACGTGGGCATCCAAGTTTGATTGGTGTACTGCTCATTACTTGAAAGTATCATGAAGGTCGGAAGCAAAAATTTATATTGAGATTTCAGGAGACTCTAGTGTTTTGGCAGCCTAACAACGCCTTTTATTGAATGTGTCATTCACCATTACCTGCTTAAGGCTACATCAAGAGGAAACAAACCTTAGAGATAGAACGTAGAACTAATGTATCGTGTCAAGTTTCAAGAAGCTAGCACAAACCGTGTTTGATTTAGAGTTCGAAAGCATCTGTCAATATAGGAGAAAACAGAGTGAAACCTAAAAATTCAAACTGTTACTGCAAACGAATGCTTCAACCTAGAAGAATGAAACGTGGGCATCCAAGTTTGATTGGTGTACTGCTCATTACTTGAAAGTATCATGAAGGTCGGAAGCAAAAATTTATGTTGAGATTTCAGGAGACTCTAGTGTTTTGGCCGCCTAACAACGCCTTTCATTGAATGTGTCATTCAGCAGTATCTGCTTAAGGCTACATCAAGAGGAAACAAACCTTAGAGATAGAACGTAGAACTACTGTATTGTGTCAAGTTTCAAGAAGCTAGCACAACCGTGTTTGATTTAGAGTTCTAACTGCATCTGTCAATATAGGAGAAAACAGAGTGAAACCTAAAAATTCAAACTGTTACTGCAAACGAATGCTTCATCGTAAAAGAACGAAACTTGAGCATCCAAGTGGGATTGGTGTACTGATCATTACTTGAAAGTATCATGAAGATTGGATGAAAAAATATATGTTGAGATTTCAGGAGACTCTAGTGTTTTGGAAGTTTGGCAACTCCTTTCATTAAAAGTGTTATTCGCCAGTCCCTGCTTTAGGCTACATCAAGAGGAAACAAACCTTAGAGAGAGAACGTAGAACTAATGTATTGTGTCAAGTTTCAAGAAGCTATCACAAACCGTGTTTGACTTAGAGTTCTAACGCATCTGTCAATATAGCAGAAAACACAGTGAAACCTAAAAATTCAAACTGTAACTGCAAACGAATGCTTCAACGTAGGAGAACAAAACTTGGGCATCCAAGTTTGATTGGTGTACTGCTCATTACTTGAAAGTATCATGAAGGTCGGAAGCAAAAATTTATGTTGAGATTTCAGGAGACTCTAGTGTTTTGGCAGCCTAACAACGCCTTTCATTGAATGTGTCATTCACCAGTATCTGCTTAAGGCTACATCAAGAGGAAACAAACCTTAGAAATAGAACGTAGAACTACTGTATTGTGTCAAGTTTCAAGAAGCTAGCACAAACCATGTTTGATTTAGAGTTCTAACTGCATCTGTCAATATAGGAGAAAACAGAGTGAAACCTAAAAATTCAAACTGTTACTGCCAACGAATGCTTCAATGTAAAACAATGAAACTTGAGCATCCAAGTGGGATTGGTGTACTGATCATTACTTGAAAGTATCATGAAGATTGGATGAAAAAATATATGTTGAGATTTCAGGAGACTCTAGTGTTTTGGAAGTTTGGAAACTCCTTTCATTATAAGTGTTATTCGCCAGTCCCTGCTTTAGGCTACATCAAGAGGAAACAAACCTTAGAGATAGAACGTAGAACTAATGTATTGTGTCAAGTTTCAAGAAGCTAGCACAAACCGTGTTTGATATAGTTCGAACTGCATCTGTCAATATAGGAGAAAACAGAGTGAAACCTAAAAATTCAAACTGTTACTGCAAACGAATGCTCGAACCTAGGAGAACGAAACTTGGGCATCCAAGTTTGATTGGTGTACTGACACATTAATTGAAAGTATCATGAAGGTCGGCAAAACAAAAATTTATGTCTGAGTCAGGAGACTCAAGTGTTTTGGCCACCTAACAACGCCTTTCATTGAATGTGTCATTCACCAGTATCTGCTTAAGGCTACACAAAAAGGAAACAAACCTTAGAGATAGAACGTAGAACTACTGTATTGTGTCACGTTTCAGAAGCTAGCACAAACCGTGTTTGATTTAGAGTTCTAACTGCATCTGTCAATATAGGAGAAAACAGAGTGAAACCTAAAACTCCAAACTGTTACTGCAAACGAATGCTTCAACATAAAAGAACGAAACTTGAGCATCCAAGTGGAATTGGTGTACTGATCATTACTTGAAAGTATCATGAAGATTGGATGAAAAAATATATGTTGAGATTTCAGGAGACTCTAGTGTTTTGGAAGTTTGGCAACTCCTTTCATTATGAGTGTTATTCGCCAGTCCCTGCTTTAGGCTACATCAAGATGAAACAAACCTTAGAGATAGAACGTAGAACTAATGTGTTTTGTCAGGTTTCAAGAGGCTAGCACAAAACGTGTTTGATATAGTTCGAACTGCATCTGTCAATATATGAGAAAACAGAGTGAAACCTAAAAATTCAAACTGTAACTTCAAACGAATGCTTCAACCTAGGAAAACGAAACGTGGGCATCCAAGTTTGATTGGTGTACTGCTCATTACTTGAAAGTATCATGAAGGTCGGAAGCAAAAATTTATGTTGAGATTTCAGGAGACTCTAGTGTTTGGCAGCCTAACAACGCCTTTCATTGAATGTGTCATTCACCATTACCTGCTTAAGGCTACATCAAGAGGAAACAATCCTTAGAGATAGAACGTAGAACTAATGTATTGTGTCAAGTTTCAAGAAGCTAGCACAAACCGTGTTTGATTTAGAGTTCGAACGCATCTGTCAATATAGGAGAAAACAGAGTGAAACCTAAAAATTCAAACTGTTACTGCAAAAGAATGCTTCAACCTAGGAGAACGAAACTTGGGCATCCAAGTTTGATTGGTGTACTGCTCATTACTTGAAAGTATCATGAAGGTCGGAAGCAAAAACTTTATGTTGAGATTTAAGGAGAGAATAGTGTTTTCGCAGCCTAACAACGCCTTTCATTGAATGTGTCATTCACCAGTATCTGCTTAAGGCTACATCAAGAGGAAACAAACCTTAGAGATAGAACGTAGAACTACTGTATTGTGTCAAGTTTCAAAAAGCTAGTACAAACCGTGTTTGATTTAGAGTTCTAACTGCATTTGTCAATATAGGAGAAAACAGAGTGAAACCTAAAAATTCAAACTGTTACTGCAAACGAATGCTTCAACGTAAAAGAACGAAACTTGAGCATCCAAGTGGGATTGGTGTACTTATCATTACTTAAATGTATCATGAAGATTGGATGAAAAAATATTTGTTGAGATATCAGGAGACTCTAGAGTTTTGGAAGTTTGGCAACCCCTTCAATATGAGTGTTATTGGCCAGTCCCTGCTTTAGGCTACATCAAGAGGAAACAAACCTTAGAGATAGAACGTAGAACTAATGTATTGTGTCAAGTTTCAAGAAGGTAGCACAAACCGTGTTTGATTTAGAGTTCCAACGCATCTGTCAATATAGTAGAAAACAGAGTGAAACCTAAAAATTCAAACTGTTACTGCAAACGAATGCTTCATCCTAGGAGAACGAAACTTGGGCATCCAAGATTGATTGGTGTACTGCTCATTACTTGAAAGTATCATGAAGGTCGGAAGCAAAAATTTATGTTGAGATTTCAGGAGGCTCTAGTGTTTTGGACGCATAACAACGCCTTCCATTGAATGTGTCATTCACCAGTATCTGCTTAAGGCTACAGCAAGAGGAAACAAACCTTAGAGATAGAACGTAGAACTACTGTATTGTGTCAAGTTTCAAGAAGCTAGCACAAACCGTGTTTGATTTAGAGTTCTAACTGCATCTGTCAATATAGGAGAAAACAGAGTGAAACCTAAAAATTCAAACTGTTACTGCAAACGAATGCTTCAACGTAAAAGAACGAAACTTGAGCATCCAAGTGGGATTGGTGTACTGATCATTATTTAAAAGTATCATGAGGATTGGATGAAAAAATATATGTTGAGATTTCAGGAGACTCTAGTGTTTTGGAAGTTTGGCAACTCCTTTCATTATATGTGTTATTCGCCAGTCCCTGCTTTAGGCTACATCAAGAGGAAACAAACCTTAGAGATGGAACGTAGAACTAATGTATTGTGTCAAGTTTCATGAAGCTAGCACAAAACGTGTTTGATATAGTTCGAACTGCATCTGTCAATATAGGAGAAAACAGAGTGAAACCTAAAAATTGAAACTGATACTGCAAACGAATGCTCTAACCTAGGAGAACGAAACTTGGGCATCCAAGTTTGATTGGTGTACTGCTCACTACTTGAAAGTATCATGAAGGTCGGAAGCAAAAATTTATGTTGAGATTTCAGGAGAGTCTAGTGTTTTGGCAGCATAACAACTCCTTTCATTGAATGTGTCATTCACCAGTATCTGCTTAAGGCTACATCAAGAGGAAACAAACCTTAGAGATACAACGTAGAACTACTGTATTGTGTCAAGTTTCAAGAAGCTAGCAGAAACCGTGTTTGATTTAGAGTTCTAACTGCATCTGTCAATATAGGAGAAAACAGAGTGAAACCTAAAAATTCAAACTGTTACTGCAAACGAATGCTTCAACGTAAAAGAACGAAACGTGAGCATCCAAGTGGGATTGGTGTACTGATCATTACTTGAAAGTATCATGAAGATTGGATGAAAAAATATATGTTGAGATTTCAGGAGACTCTAGTGTTATGGAAGTTTGGCAACCCCTTCAATATTAGTGTGATTCGCCAGTCTCTGCTTTAGACTACATCAAGGGGAAACAAACCTTTGAGATAGAACGTAGAACTAATGTATTGTGTCAAGTTTCAAGAAGCTAGCACAAACCGTGTTTGATATAGTTCGAACTGCATCTGTCAATATAGGAGAAAATAGAGTGAAACCTAAAAATTCAAACTGTTACTGCAAACGAATGCTTCAACCTAGGAGAACGAAACTTGGGCATCCAAGTTTGATTGGTGTACTGCTCATTACTTGAAAGTATCATGAAGGTCGGAAGCAAAAATTTATGTTGAGATTTCAGGAGACTCTAGTGTTTTCGACGCCTAACAACGCCTTCCATTGAATGTGTCATTCACCAGTACCTGCTTAAGGCTACATCAAGAGGAAACAAACCTTAGAGATACAACGTAGAATTACTGTATTGTGTCAAGTTTCAGGACGCTAGCACAAACCGTGTTTGATTTAGAGTTCTAACTGCTTCTGTCAATATAGGAGAAAACAGAGTGAAACCTAAAATTTCAAACTGTTACTGCAAACGAATGCTTCAACGTAAAAGAACGAAACTTGAGCATCCAAGTGGGATTGGTGTACTGATCATTACTTGAAAATATCATGAAGATTGAATGAAAAAATATATGTTGAGATTTCAGGAGACTTTAGTGTTTTGGAAGTTTGGCAACTCCTTTCATTATAAGTGTTATTCGCCAGTCCCTGCTTTAGGCTACATCAAGGGGAAACAAACCTTAGAGATAAAACGTAGAACTAATGTATTGTGTCAAGTTTCAAGAAGCTAGCACAAACCGTGTTTGATATAGTTCGAACTGCATCTGTCAATATAGGAGAAAACAGAGTGAAACCTAAAAATTCAAACTGTTACTGCAAACGAATGCTTCAACCTAGGAGAACGAAACTTGGGCATCCAAGTGTGATTGGTGTACTGCTCATTACTTGAAAGTATCATGAAGTTCGGAATCAAAAATTTATGTTGAGATTTAAGGAGAGTCTATTGTTTTCGCAGCCTAACAACGCCTTTCATTGAATGTGTCATTCACCAGTATCTGCTTAAGGCTACATCAAGAGGAAACAAACCTTAGAGATAGAACGTAGAACTACTGTATTGTGTAAACTATCAAGAAGCTAGCACAAACCATGTTTGATTTAGAGTTCTAACTGCATCTGTCAATATAGGAGAAAACAGAGTGAAACCTAAAAATTCAAACTGTTACGGCAAACGAATGCTTCAACGTAAAAGAACGAAACTTGAGCATCCAAGTGGGATTGGTGTACTGATCATTACTTAAAAGTATCATGAGGATTGGATGAAAAAATATATGTTGAGATTTCAGGAGACTCTAGAGTTTTGGAAGTTTGGCAACTCCTTTCATTATAAGTGTTATTCGCCAGTCCCTGCTTTAGGCTTACATCAAGAAGAAACAAACCTTAGAGATAGAACTTAGAACTAATGTATTGTGTCAAGTGTCATGAAGCTAGCACAAACCGTGTTTGATATAGTTCGAACTGCATCTATCAATATAGGAGAAAACAGAGTGAAAGCTAAAAATTGCAACTGTTACTGCAAACGAATGCTCCAACCTCGGAGAACGAAACTTGGGCATCCAAGTTTGATTGGTGTACTCCTCATTACTTGAAAGTATCATGAAGGTCGGAAGCAAAAATTTATGTTGAGATTTCAGGAGAGTCTAGTGTTTTGGCAGCATAACAACTCCTTTCATTGAATGTGTCATTCACCAGTATCTGCTTAAGGCTACATCAAGAGGAAACAAACCTTAGAGATAGAACGTAGAACTACTGTATTGTGTCAAGTTTCAAGAAGCTAGCAGAAACCGTGTTTTATTTAGAGTTCTAACTGCATCTGTCAATATAGGAGAAAACAGAGTGAAACCTAAAAATTCAAACTGTTACTGCAAACGAATGCTTCAACGTAAAAGAATGAAACTTGAGCATCCAAGTGGGATTGGTGTACTGATCATTACTTGAAAGTATCATGAAGATTGGATGAAAAAATATATGTTGAGATTTCAGGAGACTCTAGTGTTTTGGAAGTTTGGCAACCCCTTCAATATGAGTGTTATTCGCCAGTCCCTGCTTTAGGCTACATCAGGAGGAAACAAAACTTAGAGATAGAACGTAGAACTAATGTATTGTGTCAAGTTGCAAGAAGCCAGCACAAACCGTGTTTGATTTAGAGTTCGAACGCTTCTGTCAATATAGTAGAACACAGAGTGGAACCTAAAAATTCAAACTGTTACTGCAAACGAATGCTTCAACCTAGGAGAACGAAACTTGGGCATCCAAGTTTGATTGGTGTACTGCTCATTACTTGAAAGTATAATGAAGGACGGAAGCAAAAATTTACGTTGAGATTTCAGGAGACTCTAGTGTTTTGGCCGCCTACCAACGCCTTTCATTGAATGTGTCATTCACCTGTATATGCTTAATGCTACATCAAGAGGAAACAAACCTCAGAGATAGAACGTAGAACTACTGTATTGTGTCAAGTTTCAAGAAGCTAGCACAAACCGTGTTTGATTTAGAATTCTAACTGCATCTGTCAATATAGAAAAAAACAGAGTGAAACCTAAAATTTCAAACTGTTACTGCAAACGAATGCTTCAACGTAAAAGAACGAAACTTGAGCATCCAAGTGGGATTGGTGTACTGATCATTACTTCAAAATATCATGAAGATTGGATGAAAAAATATATGTTGAGATTTCAGGAGACTCTAGTGTTTTGGAAGTTTGGCAACTCCTTTCATTATAAGTGTTATTCGCCAGTCCCTGCTTTAGGCTACATCAAGAGGAAACAAGCCTTAGAGATAGAACGTAGAACTAATGTATTGTGTCAAGTTTCAAGAAGCTAGCACAAACCGTGTTTGATATAGTTCGAACTGCATCTGTCAATATTGGAGAAAACAGAGTGAAACCTAAAAATTCAAACTGTTACTGCAAACGAATGCTTCAACCTAGGAGAACAAAACTTGGGCATCCAAGATTGATTGGTGTACTGCTCATTACTTGAAAGTATCATGAAGTTCGGAATCAAAAATTTATGTTGAGATTTAAGGAGAGAATAGTGTTTTCGCAGCCTAACAACGCCTTTCATTGAATGTGTCATTCACCAGTATCTGCTTAAGGCTACATCAAGAGGAAACAAACCTTAGAGATAGAACGTAGAACTACTGTATTGTGTCAAGTTTCAAGAAGCTAGCACAAACCGTGTTTGATTTAGAGTTCTAATTGCATCTGTCAATATAGGAGAAAACAGAGTGAAACCTAAAAATTCAAACTGTTTCTGCAAACGAATGCTTCAACGTAAAAGAACGAAACTTGAGCATCCAAGTGGGATTGGTGTACTTATCATTACTTAAAAGTATCATGAAGATTGGATGAAAAAATATTTGTTGAGATATCAGGAGACTCTAGTGTTTTGGAAGTTTGTCAACACCTTCAATATGAGTATTATTCGCCAGTCCCTGCTTTAGGCTACATCAAGAGGAAACAAACCTTAGAGATAGAACGTAGAACTAATGTATTGTGTCAAGTTTCAAGAAGGTACCACAAACCGTGTTTGATTTAGAGTTCCAACGCATCTGTCAATATAGTAGAAAACAGAGTGAAACCTAAAAATTCAAACTGTTACTGCAAACGAATGCTTCAACCTAGGAGAACGAAACTTGGGCATCCAAGTTTGATTGGTGTACTGCTCATTACTTGAAAGTATCATGAAGGTCGGAAGCAAAAATTTATGTTGAGATTTCAGGAGACTCTAGTGTTTTGGACGCCTACCAACGCCTTCCATTGAATGTGTCATTCACCAGTATCTGCTTAAGGCTACAGCAAGAGGAAACAAACCTTAGAGATAGAACGTAGAACTACTGTATTGTGTAAAGTTTCAAGAAGCTAGCCGAAACCGTGTTTGATTTAGAGTTCTAACTGCATCTGTCAATATAGGAGAAAACAGAGTGAAATCTAAAAATTCAAATGTTACTGCAAACGAATGCTTCAACGTAAAAGAACGAAACTTGAGCATCCAAGTGGGATTGGTGTACTGATCATTACTTGAAAGTATCATGAAGATTGGATGAAAAAATATATGTTGAGATTTCAGGAGACTCTAGTGTTTTGGAAGTTTGGCAACCCCTTCAATACGAGTGTTATTCGCCAGTCCCTGCTTTAGGTTACATCAAGGAGAAACAAACCTTAGAGATAGAACGTAGAACTAATGTATTGTGTCAAGTTTCAAGAAGCTAGCACAAACTGTGTTTGATATAGTTCGAACTGCATCTGTCAATATAGGAGAAAATAGAGTGAAACCTAAAAATTCAAACTGTTACTGCAAACGAATGCTTCAACCTAGGAGAACGAATCTTGGGCATCCAAGTTTGATTGGTGTACTGCTCATTACTTGAAAGTATCATGAAGGTCGGAAGCAAAAATTTATGTTGAGATTTCAGGAGACTCTAGTGTTTTGGCAGCCTAACAACGCCTTTCATTGAATGTGTCATTCACCAGTATCTGCTTAAGGCTACATCAAGAGGAAACAAACCTCAGAAATAGAACGTAGAACTACTGTATTGTGTCAAGTTTCAAGAAGCTAGCACAAACCGTGTTTGATTTAGAGTTCTAACTGCATCTGTCAATATAGGAGAAAACAGAGTGAAACCTAAAATTTCAAACTGTTACTGCAAACGAATGCTTCAACGTAAAAGAACGAATCTTGAGCATCCAAGTGGGATTGGTGTACTGTTCATTACTTGAAAGTATCATGAAGATTGGATGAAAAAATATATGTTGAGATTTCAGGAGACTCTAGTGTTTTGGAAGTTTGGCAACTCCTTTCATTATAAGTGTTATTCGCCAGTCCCTGCTTTAGGCTACATCAAGAGGAAACAAACCTTAGAAATAGAACGTAGAACTAATGTATTGTGTCAAGTTTCAAGAAGCTAGCACAAACCGAGTTTGATAAAGTTCCAACTGCATGTGTCAATATAGGCGAAAACAGAGTGAAACCTAAAAATTCAAACTGTTACTGCTAACGAATGCTTCAACCTAGGAGAACGAAACTTGGGCATCCAAGTTTGATTGGTGTACTGCTCATTACTTGAAAGTATCATGAAGGTCGGAAGCAAAAATTTATGTTGAGATTTCAGGAGACTCTAGTGTTTTGGCCGCCTAACAACGCCTTTCATTGAATGTGTCATTCACCAGGATCTGCTTAAGGCTACATCAAGAGGAAACAAACCTTAGAGATAGAACGTAGAACTACTGTATTGTGTCAAGTTTCAAGAAGCTAGCACAAACCGTGTTTGATTTAGAGTTCTAACTGCATCTGTCAATATAAGAGAAAACAGAGTGAAACCTAAAAATTCAAACTGTTACTGCAAACGAATGCTTCAACGTAATATAACGAAACTTGAGCAACCAAGTGGGACTTGTGTACTGATCATTACTTGAAAGTATCATGAAGATTGGATGAAAAAATATATGTTGAGATTTCAGGAGACTCTAGTGTTTTGGAAGTTTGGCATCCCCTTCAATATGAATGTTATTCGCCAGTCCCTGCTTTAGGCTACAGCAAGAGGAAACAAACCTTAGAGATAGAACGTAGAACTAATGTATAGTGTCAAGTTTCAAGAAGCTAGCACAAACCGTGTTTGATTTAGAGTTCCAACGCATCTGTCAATATAGTAGAAAACAGAGTGAAACGTAAAAATTCAAACTGTTACTGCAAACGAATGCTTCAACCTAGGAGAACGAAACTTGGGCATCCAAGTTTGATTGGTGTACTGCTCATTACTTGAAAGTATCATGAAGGTCGGAAGCAAAAATTTATGTTGAGATTTCAGGAGATTCTAGTGTTTTGGCCGCCTAACAACGCCTTTCATTGAATGTGTCATTCACCAGTATCTGCTTAAGGCTACATCAAGAGGAAACAAACCTCAGAGATAGAACGTAGAACTACTGTATTGTGTCAAGTTTCAAGAAGCTAGCACAAACCGTGTTTGATTTAGAGTTCTAACTGCATCTGTCAATATAGGAGAAAACAGAGTGAAACCTAAAATTTCAAACGGTTACTGCAAACGAATGCTTCAACGTAAAAGAACGAAACTTGAGCATCCAAGTGGGATTGGTGTACTGATCATTACTTGAAAATATCATGAAGATTGGATGAAAAAATATATGTTGAGATATCAGGAGACTCTAGTGTTTTGGAAGTTTGGCAACTCCTTTCATTATAAGTGTTATTCGCCAGTCCCTGCTTTATGCTACTTCAAGAGGAAACAAACCTTAGAGATAGAACGTAGATCTAATGTATTGGGTCAAGTTTCAAGAAGCTAGCACAAACCGTGTTTGATTAAGAGTTCGAACACATCTGTCAATATAGTAGAAAACAGAGTGAAACCTAAAAATTCAATCTGTTCCTGCAAACGAATGCTTCAACCTAGGAGAACGAAACTTGGGCATCCAAGTTTGATTGGTGTACTGATCATTACTTGAAAGTATCATGAAGTTTGGATGAAAAAGTATATGTTGAGATTTCAGGAGACTTTAGTGTTTTGGAAGTTTGGCAACTCCTTTCATTATAAGTGTTATTCGCCAGTCCCTGCTTTAGGCTACATCAAGAGGAAACAAACCTTAGAGATAGAACGTAGAACTAATGTATTGTGTCAAGTTTCAAGAAGCTAGCACAAACCGTGTTTGATATAGTTCGAACTGCATCTGTCAACAAAGGAGAAAACAGAGTGAAAGCTAAAAATTCATACTGTTACTGCAAACGAATGCTTCAACCTAGGAGAACGAAACTTGGGCATCCAAGTTTGATTGGTGTACTGCTCATTACTTAAAAGTATCATGAAGGTCGGGAGCAAAAATTTATGTTGAGATTTCAGGAGAGTTAATGTTTTGGCAGCCTAACAACGCCTTTCATTGAATGTGTCATTCACCAGTATCTGCTTAAGGCTACATCAAGAGGAAACAAACCTTAGAGATAGAACGTAGAACTACTGTATTGTGTCAAGTTTCAAGAAGCTAGCACAAACCGTGTTTGATTTAGAGTTCTAACTGCATCTGTCAATATAGGAGAAAACAGAGTGAAAACTAAAAATTCAAACTGTTACTGCAAACGAATGCTTGAACGTAAAAGAATGAAACTTGAGCATCCAAGTGGGATTGGTGTACTGATCATTACTTGAAAGTATCATGAAGATTGGATGAAAAAATATATGTTGAGATTTCAGGAGACTATAGTGTTTTGGAAGTTTGGCAACCCCTTCAATATGAGTGTTATTCGCCAGTCCCTGCTTTAGGCTACATCAAGAGGAAACAAACCTTAGAGACAGAACGTAGAACTAATTTATTGTGTCAAGTTTCAAGAAGCTAGCACAAACCGAGTTTGATATAGTTCCAACTGCATGTGTCAATATAGGAGAAAACAGAGTGAAACCTAAAAATTCAAACTGTTACTGCAAACGAATGCTTCAACCTAGGAGAACGAAACTTGGGCATCCAAGTTTGATTGGTGTACTGCTCATTACTTGAAAGTATCATGAAGGTCGGAAGCAAAAATTTATGTTGAGATTTCAGGAGACTCTAGTGTTTTGGCCGCCTAACAACGCCTTTCATTGAATGTGTCATTCACCAGGATCTGCTTAAGGCTACATCAAGAGGAAACAAACCTTAGAGATAGAACGTAGAACTACTGTATTTGTCAAGTTTCAAGAAGCTAGCACAAACCGTGTTTGATTTAGAGTTCTAACTGCATCTGTCAATATAGGAGAAAAAAGAGTGAAACCTAAAAATTCAAACTTTACTGCAAACGAATGCTTCAACGTAATAGAACGAAACTTGAGCATCCAAGTGGGATTGGTGTACTGATCATTACTTGAAAGTATCATGAAGATTGGATGAAAAAATATATGTTGAGATTTCAGGAGACTCTAGTGTTTTGGAAGTTTGGCAACTCCTTTCATTATAAGTGTTATTCGCCAGTCCCTGCTTTAGGCTACATCAAGAGGAAACCAACCTTAGAGATAGAACGTAGAACTAATGTATTGTGTCAACTTTCAAGAAGCTAGCACAAACCGCGTTTGATATAGTTCGAACTCCATCTGTCAATATAGGAGAAAACAGAGTGAAACCTAAAAATTCAAACTGTTACTGCAAACGAATGCTATAACCTAGGAGAACGAAACTTGGGCATCCAAGTTTGATTGGTGTACTGCTCATTACTTGAAAGTATCATGAAGGTCGGAAACAAAAATTTATGTTGAGATTTCAGGAGAGTCTAGTGTTTTCGCAGCCTAACATCACCTTTCATTGAATGTGTCATTCACCAGTATCTGCTTAAGGCTACATCAAGAGGAAACAAACCTTAGAGATAGAATGTAGAACTACTGTATTGTGTCAAGTTTCAAGAAGCTAGCACAAACCGTGTTTGATTTAGAGTTCTAACTGCATCTGTCAATATAGGAGAAAACAGAGTGAAACCTAAAAATTCAAACTGTTACTGCAAACGAATGCTTCAACGTAAAAGAACGAAACTTGAGCATCCAAGTGGGATTGGTGTACTGATCATTACTTGAAAGTATCATGAAGTTTGGATGAAAAAGTATATGTTGAGATTTCAGGAGACTTTAGTGTTTTGGAAGTTTGGCAACTCCTTTCATTATAAGTGTTATTCGCCAGTCCCTGCTTTAGGCTACATCAAGAGGAAACAAACCTTAGAGATAGAACGTAGAACTAATGTATTGTGTCAAGTTTCAAGAAGCTAGCACAAACCGTGTTTGATATAGTTCGAACTGCATCTGTCAACAAAGGAGAAAACAGAGTGAAAGCTAAAAATTCATACTGTTACTGCAAACGAATGCTTCAACCTAGGAGAACGAAACTTGGGCATCCAAGTTTGATTGGTGTACTGCTCATTACTTGAAAGTATCATGAAGGTCGGGAGCAAAAATTTATGTTGAGATTTCAGGAGAGTTAAGGTTTTGGCAGCCTAACAACGCCTTTCATTGAATGTGTCATTCACCAGTATCTGCTTAAGGCTACATCAAGAGGAAACAAACCTTAGAGATAGAACGTAGAACTACTGTATTGTGTCAAGTTTCAAGAAGCTAGCACAAACCGTGTTTGATTTAGAGTTCTAACTGCATCTGTCAATATAGGAGAAAACAGAGTGAAAACTAAAAATTCAAACTGTTACTGCAAACGAATGCTTGAACGTAAAAGAATGAAACTTGAGCATCCAAGTGGGATTGGTGTACTGATCATTACTTGAAAGTATCATGAGGATTGGATGAAAAAATATATGTTGAGATTTCAGGAGACTCTAGTGTTTCGGAAGTTTGGCAACCAATTCAATATGAGTGTTATTCGCCAGTCCCTGCTTTAGGCTACATCAAGAGGAAACAAACCTTAGAGATAGAACGTAAAACTAATGTATTGTGTCAAGTTTCAAGAAGCTAGCACAAACCGTGTTTGATTTAGAGTTCTAACTGCATCTGTCAATATAGGAGAAAACAGAGTGAAACCTAAAAATTCAAACTGTTACTGAAAACGAATGCTTCAACGTAGAAGAACGAAACTTGAGCATCCAAGTGGGATTGGTGTACTGATCATTACTTGAAAGTATCATGACGATTGGATGAAAAAATGCATGTTGAGATTTCAGGAGACTCTAGTGTTTCGGAAGTTTGGCAACCCCTTCAATATGAGTGTTATTCGCCAGTCCCTGCTTTAGGCTACATCAAGAGGAAACAAACCTTAGAGATAGAACGTAGAACTAATGTATTGTGTCAAGTTTAAAGAAGCTAGCACAAACCGTGTTTGATTTAGAGTTCTAACTGCATCTGTCAATATATAAGAAAACAGAGTGAAACCTTAAAATTCAAACTGTTACTACAAACGAATGCTTCAACGTAAAAGAACGAAACTTGAGCATCCAAGTGGGATTGGTGTACTGATCATTACTTGAAAGTATCATGAAGATTGGATGAAAAAATATATGTTGAGATTTCAGGAGACTCTAGTGTTTTGGAAGTTTGGCAACTCCTTTCATTATAAGTGTTATTCGCCAGTCCCTGCTTTAGGCTACATCAAGAGGAAACCAACCTTAGAGATAGAACGTAGAACTAATGTATTGTGTCAAGTTTCAAGAAGCTAGCACAAACCGTGTTTGATTTAGAGTTCCAACGCATCTGTCAATATAGTAGAAAACAGAGTGAAACCTAAAAATTCAAACTGTTACTGCAAACGAATGCTTCAACCTAGGAGAACGAAACTTGGGCATCCATGTTTGATTGTTGTATTGCTCATTACTTGAAAGTATCATGAAGGTCGGAAGCAAAAATTTATGTTGAGATTTCAGGAGAATCTAGTGTTTTGGCAGCCTAACAACGCCTTTCATTGAATGTGTCATTCACCAGTATCTGCTTAAGGCTACATCAAGAGGAAACAAACCTCAGAGATAGAACGTAGAACTACTGTATTGTGTCAAGTTTCAAGAAGCTAGCACAAACCGTGTTTGATTTAGAGTTCTAACTGCATCTGTCAGTATAGGAGAAAACAGAGTGAAACCTAAAAATTCAAACTGTTACTGCAAACGAATGCTTCAACGTAAAAGAACGAAACTTGAGCATCCAAGTGGGATTGGTGTACTGATCATTACTTGAAAGTATCATGAAGATTGGATGAAAAAATATATGTTGAGATTTCAGGAGACTCTAGTGTTTTGGAAGTTTGGCAACTCCTTTCATTATAAGTGTTATTCGCCAGTCCCTGCTTTAGGCTACATCAAGAGGAAACAAACCTTGGAGACAGAAAGTAGAACTAATGTATTGTGTCAATTTTCAAGAAGCTAGCACAAACCGTGTTTGATATACTTCGAACTGCATCTGTCAATATATGAGAAAACAGAGTGAAACCTAAAAATTCAAACTGTTACTGCAAACGAATGCTTCAACCTAGGAGAACGAATCTTGGGCATCCAAGTTTGATTGGGGTACTGCTCATTACTTGAAAGTATCATGAAGGTTGGAAGCAAAAATTTATGTTGAGATTTCAGGAGACTCTAGTGTTTTGGCCGCCTAACAACGCCTTTCATTCAATGTGTCATTCACCAGTATCTGCTTAAGGCTACATCAAGAGGAAACAAACCTAGAGATAGAATGTAGAACTAATGTATTGTGTCAAGTTTCAAGAAGCTAGCACAAACCGTGTTTGATTTAGAGTTCTAACTGCATCTGTCAATATAGGAGAAAACAGAGTGAAACCTAAAAATTCAACCTGTTACTGCAAACGAATGCTTCAATGTAAAAGAACGAAACTTGAGCATCCAAGTGGGATTGGTGTACTGATCATTAATTGAAAGTATCATGAAGATTGGATGAAAAAATATATGTTGAGATTTCAGGAGACTCTAGTGTTTTGGAAGTTTGGCAACTCCTTTCATTATGAGTGTTATTCGCCTGTCCCTGCTTTAGGCTACATCAAGAGGAAACAAACCTTAGAGATAGAACGTAGAACTAATGTATTGTGTCAAGTTTCAAGAAGCTAGCACAAACCGTGTTTGATATAGTTCGAACTGCATCTGTCAATATAGGAGAAAACAGAGTGAAACCTAAAAATTCAAACTGTTACTGCAAACGAATGCTTCAACCTAGGAGAACGAATCTTGGGCATCCAAGTTTGATTGGGGTACTGCTCATTACTTGAAAGTATCATGAAGGTTGGAAGCAAAAATTTATGTTGAGATTTCAGGAGACTCTAGTGTTTTGGCCGCCTAACAACGCCTTTCATTCAATGTGTCATTCACCAGTATCTGCTTAAGGCTACATCAAGAGGAAACAAACCTAGAGATAGAATGTAGAACTAATGTATTGTGTCAAGTTTCAAGAAGCTAGCACAAACCGTGTTTGATTTAGAGTTCTAACTGCATCTGTCAATATAGGAGAAAACAGAGTGAAACCTAAAAATTCAACCTGTTACTGCAAACGAATGCTTCAATGTAAAAGAACGAAACTTGAGCATCCAAGTGGGATTGGTGTACTGATCATTACTTGAAAGTATCATGAAGATTGGATGAAAAAATATATGTTGAGATTTCAGGAGACTCTAGTGTTTTGGAATTTTGGCATCCCCTTCAATATGAGTGTTATTCACCAGTCCCTGCTTTAGGCTACATCAAGAGGAAACAAACCTTAGAGATAGAACGTAGAACTAATGTATAGAGTCAAGTTTCAAGAAGCTAGCACAAACCGTGTTTGATTTAGAGTTTCAACGCATCTGTCAATATAGTAGAAAACAGAGTGAAACCTAAAAATTCAAACTGTTACTGCAAACGAATGCTTCAACCTAGGAGAACGAAACTTGGGCATCCAAGTTTGATTGGTGTACTGCTCATTACTTGAAAGTATCATGAAGGTCGGAAGCAAAAATTTATGTTGAGATTTCAGGAGACTCTAGTGTTTTCGACGCCTAACAACGCCTTCCATTGAATGTGTCATTCACCAGTACCTGCTAAAGGCTACATCAAGAGGAAACAAACCTTAGAGATAGAACGTAGAACTACTGTATTGTGTCAAGTTTAAAGAAGCTAGCACAAACCGTGTTTGATTTAGAGTTCTAACTGCATCTGTCAATATATAAGAAAACAGAGTGAAACCTTAAAATTCAAACTGTTACTACAAACGAATGCTTCAACGTAAAAGAACGAAACTTGAGCATCCAAGTGGGATTGGTGTACTGATCATTACTTGAAAGTATCATGAAGATTGGATGAAAAAATATATGTTGAGATTTCAGGAGACTCTAGTGTTTTGGAAGTTTGGCAACTCCTTTCATTATAAGTGTTATTCGCCAGTCCCTGCTTTAGGCTACATCAAGAGGAAACCAACCTTAGAGATAGAACGTAGAACTAATGTATTGTGTCAAGTTTCAAGAAGCTAGCACAAACCGCGTTTGATATAGTTCGAACTCCATCTGTCAATATAGGAGAAAACAGAGTGAAACCTAAAAATTCAAACTGTTACTGCAAACGAATGCTATAACCTAGGAGAACGAAACTTGGGCATCCAAGTTTGATTGGTGTACTGCTCATTACTTGAAAGTATCATGAAGGTCGGAAACAAAAATTTATGTTGAGATTTCAGGAGAGTCTAGTGTTTTCGCAGCCTAACATCACCTTTCATTGAATGTGTCATTCACCAGTATCTGCTTAAGGCTACATCAAGAGGAAACAAACCTTAGAGATAGAATGTAGAACTACTGTATTGTGTCAAGTTTCAAGAAGCTAGCACAAACCGTGTTTGATTTAGAGATCTAACTGCATCTGTCAATATAGGAGAAAACAGAGTGAAACCTAAAAATTCAAACTGTTACTGCAAACGAATGCTTCAACGTAAAAGAACGAAACTTGAGCATCCAAGTGGGATTGGTGTACTGATCATTACTTGAAAGTATCATGAAGTTTGGATGAAAAAGTATATGTTGAGATTTTAGGAGACTTTAGTGTTTTGGTAGTTTGGCAACTCCTTTCATTATAAGTGTTATTCGCCAGTCCCTGCTTTAGGCTACATCAAGAGGAAACAAACCTTAGAGATAGAACGTAGAACTAATGTATTGTGTCAAGTTTCAAGAAGCTAGCACAAACCGTGTTTGATATAGTTCGATCTGCATCTGTCAACAAAGGAGAAAACAGAGTGAAAGCTAAAAATTCATACTGTTACTGCAAACGAATGCTTCAACCTAGGAGAACGAAACTTGGGCATCCAAGTTTGATTGGTGTACTGCTCATTACTTGAAAGTATCATGAAGGTCGGGAGCAAAAATTTATGTTGAGATTTCAGGAGAGTTAATGTTTTGGCAGCCTAACAACGCCTTTCATTGAATGTGTCATTCACCAGTATCTGCTTAAGGCTACACCAAGAGGAAACAAACCTTAGAGATAGAACGTAGAACTACTGTATTGTGTCAAGTTTCAAGAAGCTAGCACAAATCGTGTTTGATTTAGAGTTCTAACTGCATCTGTCAATATAGGAGAAAACAGAGTGAAAACTAAAAATTCAAACTGTTACTGCAAACGAATGCTTGAACGTAAAAGAATGAAACTTGAGCATCCAAGTGGGATTGGTGTACTGATCATTACTTGAAAGTATCATGAGGATTGGATGAAAAAATATATGTTGAGATTTCAGGAGACTCTAGTGTTTCGGAAGTTTGGCAACCCCTTCAATATGAGTGTTATTCGCCAGTCCCTGCTTTAGGCTACATCATGAGGAAACAAACCTTAGAGATAGAACGTAGAACTACTGTATTGTGTCAAGTTTCAAGAAGCTAGCACAAACCGTGTTTGATTTAGAGTTCTAACTGCATCTGTCAATATAGGAGAAAACAGAGTGAAACCTAAAAATTCAAACTGTTACTGAAAACGAATGCTTCAACGTAGAAGAACGAAACTTGAGCATCCAAGTGGGATTGGTGTACTGATCATTACTTGAAAGTATCATGACGATTGGATGAAAAAATGCATGTTGAGATTTCAGGAGACTCTAGTGTTTCGGAAGTTTGGCAACCCCTTCAATATGAGTGTTATTCGCCAGTCCCTGCTTTAGGCTACATCAAGAGGAAACCAACCTTAGAGATAGAACGTAGAACTAATGTATTGTGTCAAGTTTCAAGAAGCTATCAAAAACCGTGTTTGATTTAGAGTTCGAACGCATCTGTCAATATAGTAGAAAACAGAGTGAAACCTAAAAATTCAAACTGTTACTGCAAACGAATGCTTCAACCTAGGAGAACGAAACTTGGGCATCCAAGTTTGATTGGTGTACTGCTCATTACTTGAAAGTATCATGAAGGTCGGAAGCAAAAATTTATGTTGAGATTTCAGGAGAGTCTAGTGTTTTGGCCGCCTAACAACGCCTTTCATTGAATGTGTCATTCACCAGTATCTGCTTAAGGCTACATCAAGAGGAAGCAAACCTTAGAGATAGAACGTAGAACTACTGTATTGTGTCAAGTTTCAAGAAGCTAGCACAAACCGTGTTTGATTTAGAGTTCTAAATACATCTGTCAATATAGGAGAAAACAGAGTGAAACCTAAAAATTCAAACTGTTACTGCAAACGAATGCTTCAACCTAGGATAATGAAACTTGGGCATCCAAGTTTGATTGGTGTACTGCTCATTACTTGAAAGTATCATGAAGGTCGGAAGCAAAAATTTATGTTGAGATTTCAGGAGACTCTAGTGTTTTGGCCGCCTAACAACGCCTTTCATTGAATGTGTCATTCACCAGTATCTGCTTAAGGCTACATCAAGAGGAAACAAACCTTAGAGATAGAACGTAGAACTACTGTATTGTGTCAAGTTTCAAGAAGCTAGCACAAACCGTGTTTGATTTAGAGTTCTAACTGCATCAGTCAATATAGGAGAAAACAGAGTGAAACCTAAAAATTCAAACTGTTACTGCAAACGAATGCTTCAATGTAAAAGAACGAAACTTGAGCATCCAAGTGGGATTGGTGTACTGATCATTACTTGAAAGTATCATGAAGTTTGGATGAAAAAATATATGTTGAGATTTCAGGAGACTTTAGTGTTTTGGAATTTTGGCAACTCCTTTCATTATAAGTGTTATTCGCCAGTCCCTGGTTTGGGCTACATCAAGAGGAAACAAACCTTAGAGATAGAACGTAGAACTAATGTATTGTGTCAAGTTTCAAGAAGCTAGCACAAACCGTGTTTGATATAGTTCGAACTGCATCTGTCAACAAAGGAGAAAACAGAGTGAAAGCTAAAAATTCATACTGTTACTGCAAACGAATGCTTCAACCTAGGAGAACGAAACTTGGGCATCCAAGTTTGACTGGTGTACTGCTCATTACTTGAAAGTATCATGAAGCTCGGGAGCAAAAATTTATGTTGAGATTTCAGGAGAGTTTAGTGTTTTGGCAGCCTAACAACGCCTTTCATTGAATGTGTCATTCACCAGTATCTGCTTAAGGCTAAATCAAGAGGAAACAAACCTTAGAGATAGAACGTAGAACTACTGTATTGTGTCAAGTTTCAAGAAGCTAGCACAAACCGTGTTTGATTTAGAGTTCTAACTGCATCTGTCAATATAGGAGAAAACAGAGTGAAAACTAAAAATTCAAACTGTTACTGCAAACGAATGCTTGAACGTAAAAGAACGAAACTTGAGCATCCAAGTGGGATTGGTGTACTGATCATTACTTGAAAGTATCATGAGGATTGGATGAAAAAATATATGTTGAGATTTCAGGAGACTCTAGTGTTTCGGAAGTTTGGCAACCCCTTCAATATGAGTGTTATTCGCCAGTCCCTGCTTAAGGCTACATCAAGAGGAAACAAACCTTAGAGATAGAACGTAAAACTAATGTATTGTGTCAAGTTTCAAGAAGCTAGCACAAACCGTGTTTGATTTAGAGTTCTAACTGCATCTGTCAATATAGGAGAAAACAGAGTGAAACCTAAAAATTCAAACTGTTACTGAAAACGAATGCTTCAACGTAGAAGAACGAAACTTGAGCATCCAAGTGGGATTGGTGTACTGATCATTACTTGAAAGAATCATGACGATTGGATGAAAAAATGCATGTTGAGATTTCAGGAGACTCTAGTGTTTCGGAAGTTTGGCAACCCCTTCAATATGAGTGTTATTCGCCAGTCCCTGCTTTAGGCTACATCAAGAGGAAACAAACCTTAGAGATAGAACGTAGAACTAATGTATTGTGTCAAGTTTCAAGAAGCTATCAAAAACCGTGTTTGATTTAGAGTTCGAACGCATCTGTCAATATATTAGAAAACAGAGTGAAACCTAAAAATTCAAACTGTTACTGCAAACGAATGCTTCAACCTAGGAGAACGAAACTTGGGCATCCAAGTTTGATTGGTGTACTGCTCATTACTTGAAAGTATCATGAAGGTCGGAAGCAAAAATTTATGTTGAGATTTCAGGAGAGTCTAGTGTTTTGGCCGCCTAACAACGCCTTTCATGGAATGTGTCATTCACCAGTATCTGCTTAAGGCTACATCAAGAGGAAGCAAACCTTAGAGATAGAACGTAGAACTACTGTATTGTGTCAAGTTTCAAGAAGCTAGCACAAACCGTGTTTGATTTAGAGTTCTAAATACATCTGTCAATATAGGAGAAAACAGAGTGAAACCTAAAAATTCAAACTGTTACTGCAAACGAATGCTTAAACCTAGGAGAATGAAACTTGGGCATCCAAGTTTGATTGGTGTACTGCTCATTACTTGAAAGTATCATGAAGGTCGGAAGCAAAAATTTATGTTGAGATTTCCGGAGACTCTAGTGTTTTGGCCGCCTAACAACGCCTTTCATTGAATGTGTCATTCACCAGTATCTGCTTAAGGCTACATCAAGAGGAAACAAACCTTAGAGATAGAACGTAGAACTACTGTTTTGTGTCAAGTTTCAAGAAGCTAGCACAAACCGTGTTTGATTTAGAGTTCTAACTGCATCTGTCAATATAGGAGAAAACAGAGTGAAACCTAAAAATTCAAACTGTTACTGCAAACGAATGCTTCAACGTAAAAGAACGAAACTTGAGCATCCAAGTGGGATTGGTGTACTGATCATTACTTGAAAGTATCATGAAGTTTGGATGAAAAAATATATGTTGAGATTTCAGGAGACTTTAGTGTTTTGGAATTTTGGCAACTCCTTTCATTATAAGTGTTATTCGCCAGTCCCTGCTTTAGGCTACATCAAGAGGAAACAAACCTTAGAGATAGAACGTAGAACTAATGTATTGTGTCAAGTTTCAAGAAGCTAGCACAAACCGTGTTTGATATAGTTCGAACTGCATCTGTCAACAAAGGAGAAAACAGAGTGAAAGCTAAAAATTCATACTGTTACTGCAAACGAATGCTTCAACCTAGGAGAACGAAACTTGGGCATCCAAGTTTGACTTGTGTACTGCTCATTACTTGAAAGTATCATGAAGGTCGGGAGCAAAAATTTATGTTGAGATTTCAGGAGAGTTTAGTGTTTTGGCAGCCTAACAACGCCTTTCATTGAATGTGTCATTCACCAGTATCTGCTTAAGGCTAAATCAAGAGGAAACAAACCTTAGAGATAGAACGTAGAACTACTGTATTGTGTCAAGTTTCAAGAAGCTAGCACAAACCGTGTTTGATTTAGAGTTCTAACTGCATCTGTCAATATAGGAGAAAACAGAGTGAAAACTAAAAATTCAAACTGTTACTGCAAACGAATGCTTGAACGTAAAAGAACGAAACTTGAGCATCCAAGTGGGATTGGTGTACTGATCATTACTTGAAAGTATCATGAGGATTGGATGAAAAAATATATGTTGAGATTTCAGGAGACTCTAGTGTTTCGGAAGTTTGGCAACCCCTTCAATATGAGTGTTATTCGCCAGTCCCTGCTTAAGGCTACATCAAGAGGAAACAAACCTTAGAGATAGAACGTAAAACTAATGTATTGTGTCAAGTTTCAAGAAGCTAGCACAAACCGTGTTTGATTTAGAGTTCTAACTGCATCTGTCAATATAGGAGAAAACAGAGTGAAACCTAAAAATTCAAACTGTTACTGAAAACGAATGCTTCAACGTAGAAGAACGAAACTTGAGCATCCAAGTGGGATTGGTGTACTGATCATTACTTGAAAGTATCATGACGATTGGATGAAAAAATGTATGTTGAGATTTCAGGAGATTCTAGTGTTTCGGAAGTTTGGCAACCCCTTCAATATGAGTGTTATTCGCCAGTCCCTGCTTTAGGCTACATCAAGAGGAAACAAACCTTAGAGATAGAACGTAGAACTAATGTATTGTGTCAAGTTTCAAGAAGCTAGCACAAACCGTGTTTGATTTAGAGTTCTAAATACATCTGTCAATATAGGAGAAAACAGAGTGAAACCTAAAAATTCAAACTGTTACTGCAAACGAATGCTTCAACCTAGGAGAACGAAACTTGGGCATCCAAGTTTGATTGGTGTACTGCTCATTACTTGAAAGTATCATGAAGGTCGGAAGCAAAAATTTATGTTGAGATTTCAGGAGACTCTAGTGTTTTGGCCTCCTAATAACGCCTTTCATTGAATGTGTCATTCACCAGTATCTGCTTAAGGCTACATCAAGAGGAAACAAACCTTAGAGATAGAACGTAGAACTACTGTATTGTGTCAAGTTTCAAGAAGCTAGCACAAACCGTGTTTGATTTAGAGTTCTAACTGCATCTGTCAATATAGGAGAAAACAGAGTGAAACCTAAAAATTCAAACTGTTACTGCAAACGAATGCTTCAACGTAAAAGAACGAAACTTGAGCATCCAAGTGGGATTGGTGTACTGATTATTACTTGAAAGTATCATGAAGATTGGATGAAAAAATATATGTTGAGATTTCAGGAGACTCTAGTGTTTTGGAAGTTTGGCATCCCCTTCAATATGAGTGTTATTCGCCAGTCCCTGCTTTAGGCTACATCAAGAGGAAACAAACCTTAGAGATAGAACGTAGAACTAATGTATAGTGTCAAGTTTCAAGAAGCTAGCACAAACCGTGTTTGATTTAGAGTTCCAACGCATCTGTCAATATAGTAGAAAACAGAGTGAAACCTAAAAATTCAAACTGTTACTGCAAACGAATGCTTCAACCTAGGAGAACGAAACTTGGGCACCAAGTTTGATTGGTGTACTGCTCATTACTTGAAAGTATCATGAAGGTCGGAAGCAAAAATTTATGTTGAGATTTCAGGAGACTCTAGTGTTTTGGAAGTTTGGCAACCCCTTCAATATCAGTGTTATTCGCCAGTCCCTGCTTTAGGCTACATCAAGAGGAAACAAACCTTAGAGATAGAACGTAGAACTAATGTATTGTGTCAAGTTTCAAGAAGCTATCAAAAACCGTGTTTGATTTAGAGTTCGAACGCATCTGTCAATATAGTAGAAAACAGAGTGAAACCTAAAAATTCAAACTGTTACTGCAAACGAATGCTTCAACCTAGGAGAACGAAACTTGGGAATCCAATTTTGATTGGTGTACTGCTCATTACTTGAAAGTATCATGAAGGTCGGAAGCAAAAATTTATGTGGAGATTTCAGGAGAGTCTAGTGTTTTGGCTGCCTAACAACGCCTTTCATTGAATGTGTCATTCACCAGTATCTGCTTAAGGCTACATCAAGAGGAAGCAAACCTTAGAGATAGAACGTAGAACTACTGTATTGTGTCAAGTTTCAAGAAGCTAGCACAAACCGTGTTTGATTTAGAGTTCTAAATACATCTGTCAATATAGGAGAAAACAGAGTGAAACCTAAAAATTCAAACTGTTACTGCAAACGAATGCTTCAACCTAGGAGAACGAAACTTGGGCATCCAAGTGGGATTGGTGTACTGATCATTACTTGAAAGTATCATGAAGATTGGATGAAAAAATATATGTTGAGATTTCAGGAGACTCTAGTGTTTTGGAAGTTTGGCATCCCCTTCAATATGAGTGTTATTCGCCAGTCCCTGCTTTAGGCTACATCAAGAGGAAACAAACCTTAGAGATAGAACGTAGAACTAATGTATAGTGTCAAGTTTCAAGAAGCTAGCACAATCCGTGTTTGATTTAGAGTTCCAACGCATCTGTCAATATAGTAGAAAACAGAGTGAAACCTAAAAATTCAAACTGTTACTGCAAACGAATGCTTCAACCTAGGAGAACGAAACTTGGCCACCAAGTTTGATTGGTGTACTGCTCATTACTTGAAAGTATCATGAAGGTCGGAAGCAAAAATTTATGTTGAGATTTCAGGAGACTCTAGTGTTTTCGACGCCTAACAACGCCTTCCATTGAATGTGTCATTCACCAGTACCTGCTAAAGGCTACATCAAGAGGAAACAAACCTTAGAGATAGAACGTAGAACTAATGTATTGTGTCAAGTTTCAAGAAGCTAGCACAAACCGTGTTTGATTTAGAGTTCTAACTGCATCTGTCAATATATAAGAAAACAGAGTGAAACCTTAAAATTCAAACTGTTACTACAAACGAATGCTTCAACGTAAAAGAACGAAACTTGAGCATCCAAGTGGGATTGGTGTACTGATCATTACTTGAAAGTATCATGAAGATTGGATGAAAAAATATATGTTGAGATTTCAGGAGACTCTAGTGTTTTGGAAGTTTGGCAACTCCTTTCATTATAAGTGTTATTCGCCAGTCCCTGCTTTAGGCTACATCAAGAGGAAACCAACCTTAGAGATAGAACGTAGAACTAATGTATTGTGTAAAGTTTCAAGAAGCTAGCACAAACCGCGTTTGATATAGTTCGAACTCCATCTGTCAATATAGGAGAAAACAGAGTGAAACCTAAAAATTCAAACTGTTACTGCAAACGAATGCTATAACCTAGGAGAACGAAACTTGGGCATCCAAGTTTGACTGGTGTACTGCTCATTACTTGAAAGTATCATGAAGGTCGGAAACAAAAATTTATGTTGAGATTTCAGGACAGTCTAGTGTTTTCGCAGCCTAACATCACTTTTCATTGAATGTGTCATTCACCAGTATCTGCTTAAGGCTACATCAAGAGGAAACAAACCTTAGAGATAGAATGTAGAACTACTGTATTGTGTCAAGTTTCAAGAAGCTAGCACAAACCGTGTTTGATTTAGAGTTCTAACTGCATCTGTCAATATAGGAGAAAACAGAGTGAAACCTAAAAATTCAAACTGTTACTGCAAACGAATGCTTCAACGTAAAAGAACGAAACTTGAGCATCCAAGTGGGATTGGTGTACTGATCATTACTTGAAAGTATCATGAAGTTTGGATGAAAAAATATATGTTGAGATTTCAGGAGCCTTTAGTGTTTTGGAAGTTTGGCAACTCCTTTCATTTTAAGTGTTATTCGCCAGTCCCTGCTTTAGGCTACATCAAGAGGAAACAAACCTTAGAGATAGAACGTAGAACTAATGTATTGTGTCAAGTTTCAAGAAGCTAGCACAAACCGTGTTTGATATAGTTCGAACTGCATCTGTCAACAAAGGAGAAAACAGAGTGAAAGCTAAAAATTCATACTGTTACTGCAAACGAATGCTTCAACCTAGGAGAACGAAACTTGGGCATCCAAGTTTGATTGGTGTACTGCTCATTACTTGAAAGTATCATGAAGGTCGGGAGCAAAAATTTATGTTGAGATTTCAGGAGAGTTTAGTGTTTTGGCAGCCTAACAACGCCTTTCATTGAATGTGTCATTCACCAGTATCTGCTTAAGGGTACATCAAGAGGAAACAAACCTTAGAGAGAGAACGTAGAACTACTGTATTGTGTCAAGTTTCAAGAAGCTAGCACAAACCGTGTTTGATTTAGAGTTCTAACTGCATCTGTCAATATAGGAGAAAACAGAGTGAAAACTAAAAATTCAAACTGTTACTGCAAACGAATGCTTTAACGTAAAAGAATGAAACTTGAGCATCCAAGTGGTATTGGTGTACTGATCATTACTTGAAAGTATTATGAGGATTGGATGAAAAAATATATGTTGAGATTTCAGGAGACTCTAGTGTTTCGGAAGTTTGGCAACCCCTTCAATATGAGTGTTATTCGCCAGTCCCTGCTTTAGGCTACATCAAGAGGAAACAAACCTTAGAGATAGAACGTAGAACTAATGTATTGTGTCAAGTTTCAAGAAGCTATCAAAAACCGTGTTTGATTTAGAGTTCGAACGCATCTGTCAATATAGTAGAAAACAGAGTGAAACCTAAAAATTCAAACTGTTACTGCAAACGAATGCTTCAACCTAGGAGAACGAAACTTGGGCATCCAAGTTTGATTGGTGTACTGCTCATTACTTGAAAGTATCATGAAGGTCGGAAGCAAAAATTTATGTTGAGATTTCAGGAGAGTCTAGTGTTTTGGCCGCCTAACAACGCCTTTCATTGTATGTGTCATTCACCAGTATGTGCTTAAGGCTACATCAAGAGGAAGCAAACCTTTGAGATAGAACGTAGAACTACTGTATTGTGTCAAGTTTCAAGAAGCTAGCGCAAACCGTGTTTGATTTAGAGTTCTAACTGCATCTGTCAATATAGGAGAAAACAGAGTGTAACCTAAAAATTCAAACTGTTACTGAAAACGAATGCTTCAACGTAGAAGAACGAAACTTGAGCATCCAAGAGGGATTGGTGTACTGATCATTACTTGAAAGTATCATGACGATTGGATGAAAAAATGTATTTTGATATTTCAGGAGACTCTAGTGTTTCGGAAGTTTGGCAACCCCTTCAATATGAGTGTTATTCGCCAGTCCCTGCTTTAGGCTACATCAAGAGGAAACAAACCTTAGAGATAGAACGTAGAACTAATGTATTGTGTCAAGTTTCAAGAAGCTATCAAAAACCGTGTTTGATTTAGAGTTCGAACGCATCTGTCAATATAGTAGAAAACAGAGTGAAACCTAAAAATTCAAACTGTTACTGCAAACGAATGCTTCAACCTAGGAGAACGAAACTTGGGCACCCAAGTTTGATTGGTGTACTGCTCATTACTTGAAAGTATCATGCAGGTCGGAAGCAAAAATTTATGTTGAGATTTCAGGAGAGTCTAGTGTTTTGGCCGCCTAACAACGCCTTTCATTGAATGTGTCATTCACCAGTATCTGCTTAAGGCTACATCAAGGGGAAACAAACCTTAGAGATAGAACGTAGAACTACTGTATTGTGTCAAGTTTCAAGAAGCTAGCACAAACCGTGTTTGATTTAGAGTTCTAACTGCATCTGTCAATATAGGAGAAAACAGAGTGAAACCTAAAAATTCAAACTGTTACTGCAAACGAATGCTTCAACGTAAAGGAACGAAACTTGAGCATCCAAGTGGGATTGGTGTACTGATCATTACTAGAAAGTATCATGAAGATTGGATGAAAAAATATATGTTGAGATTTCAGGACACTCTAGTGTTTTGGAAGTTTGGCAACCCCTTCATTATGAGTGTTATTCGCCAGTCCCTGCTTTAGGCTACATCAAGAGGAAACAAACCTTAGAGATAGAACGTAGAACTAATGTATTGTGTCAAGTTTCAAGAAGCTAGCACAAACCGTGTTTGATATAGTTCGAATTGCATCTGTCAATATACGAGAAAACAGAGTGAAACCTAAAAATTCAAACTGTTACTGCAAACGAATGCTTCAACCTAGGAGAACGAAACTTGGGCATCCAAGTTTGATTGGTGTACTGCTCATTACTTGAAAGTATCATGAAGTTCGGAAGCAAAAATTTATGTTGAGATTTCAGGAGACTCTAGTGTTTTGGACGCCTAACAACGCCTTTCATTGAATGTGTCATTCACCAGTATCTGCTTAAGGCTACATCAAGAGGAAACAAACCTTAGAGATAGAACGTAGAACTACTGTATTGTGTCAAGTTTCAAGAAGCTAGCACAAACCGTGTTTGATTTAGAGTTCTAACTGCATCTGTCAATATAAGAGAAAACAGAGTGAAACCTAAAAATTCAAACTGTTACTGCAAACGAATGCTTCAACGTAAAAGAACGAAACTTGAGCATCCAAGTGGGATTGGTGTACTGATCATTACTTGAAAGTATCATGAAGATTGGATGAAAAAATATATGTTGAGATTTCAGGAGACTCTAGTGTTTTGGAAGTTTGGCAACTCCTTTCATTATGAGTGTTATTCGCCAGTCCCTGCTTTAGGCTACATCAAGAGGAAACAAACCTTAGAGATAGAACGTAGAACTAATGTATAGTGTCAAGTTTGAAGAAGCTAGCACAAACCGTGTTTGATGTAGTTCGAACTGCATCTGTCAATATTCGAGAAAACAGAGTGAAACCTAAAAATTCAAACTGTTACTGCAAACGAATGCTTCAACCTAGGAGAACGAAACTTGGGCATCCAAGTTTGATTGGTGTACTGCTCATTACTTGAAAGTATCATGAAGGTCGGAAGCAAAAATTAGTGTTGAGATTTCAGGAGACTCTAGTGTTTTAGCCGCCTAACAACGCCTTTCATTGAATGTGTCATTCACCAGTATCTGCTTAAGGCTACATCAAGAGGAAACAAACGTTAGAGATAGAACGTAGAACTACTGTATTGTGTCAAGTTTGAAGAAGCTAGCACAAACCGTGTTTGATTTAGAGTTCTAACTGCATCTGTCAATATAGGAGAAAACAGAGTGAAACCTAGAAATTCAAACTGTTACTGCAAACGAATGCTTCAATGTAAAAGAACGAAACTTGAGCATCCAAGTGGAATTGGTGTATTGATCATTACTTGAAAGTATCATGAAGATTGGATGAAAAAATATATTTTGAGATTTCAGGAGACTTTAGTGTTTTGGAAGTTTGGCAACTCCTTTCATTATAAGTGTTATTCGCCAGTCCCTGCTTTAGGCTACATCAACAAGAAACAAACCTTAGTGACAGAACGTAGAACTAATGTATTGTGTCAAGTTTCAAGAAGCTAGCACAAACCGTGTTTGATATAGTTCGAACTGCATCTGTCAATATTCGAGAAAACAGAGTGAAACCTAAAAATTCAAACTGTTAGTGCAAACGAATGCTTCAACGTAGAAGAACGAAACTTGGGCATCCATGTTTGATTGTTGTACTGCTCATTACTTGAAAGTATCATGAAGGTCAGAAGCAAAAATTTATGTTGAGATTTCAGGAGAGTCTAGTGTTTTGGCAGCCTAACAACGCCTTTCATTGAATGTGTCATTCACCAGTATCTGCTTAAGGCTACATCAAGAGGAAAAAACCTTAGAGATAGAACATAGAACTACTGTATTGTGTCAAGTTTCAAGAAGCTAGCACAAACCGTGTTTGATTTAGAGTTCTAACTGCATCTGTCAATATAGGAGAAAACAGAGTGAAACCTAAAAATTCAAACTGTTACTGCAAACGAATGCTTGAACGTAAAAGAATGAAACTTGAGCATCCAAGTGGGATTGGTGTACTGATCATTACTTGAAAGTATCATGAGGATTGGATGAAAAAATATATGTTCAGATTTCAGGAGACTCTAGTGTTTCGGAAGTTTGGCAACCCCTTCAATATGAGTGTTATTCGCCAGTCCCTGCTTTAGGCTACATCAAGAGGAAACAAACCTTAGAGATGGAACGTAGAACTAATGTATTGTGTCAAATTTCAAGAAGCTAGCACAAACCGTGTTTGATTTAGAGTTCTAACTGCATCTGTCAATATAGGAGAAAACAGAGTGAAACCTAAAAATTCAAACTGTTACTGCAAACGAATGCTTCAACGTAAAAGAACGAAACTTGAGCATCCAAGTGGGATTGGTGTACTGATCATTACTTGAAAGTATCATGACGATTGGATGAAAAAATGTATGTTGAGATTTCGGGACACTCTAGTGTTTTGGAAGTTTGGCAACCCCTTCAATATGAGTGTTATTCGCCAGTCCCGGCTTTAGGCTACATCAAGAGGAAACCAACCTTAGAGATAGAACGTAGAACTAATGTATTGTGTCAAGTTTCAAGAAGCTATCAAAAACCGTGTTTGATTTAGAGTTCGAACGCATCTGTCAATATAGTAGAAAACAGAGTGAAACCTAAAAATTCAAACTGTTACTGCAAACGAATGCTTCAACCTAGGAGAACAAAACGTGGGCATCCAAGTTTGATTGGTGTACTGCTCATTACTTGAAAGTATCATGAAAATCGGAAGCAAAAATTTTGTTGAGATTTCAGGAGACTCTAGTGTTTTGGCCGCCTAACAACACCTTTCATTGAATGTGTCATTCACCAGGATCTGCTTAAAGCTACATCAAGAGGAAACAAACCTTAAAGATAGAACATAGAACTACTGTATTGTGTCAAGTTTCAAGAAGCTAGCACAAACCGTGTTTGATTTAGAGTTCTAACTGCATCTGTCAATATAGGAGAAAACAGAGTGAAACCTAAAAATTCAAACTGTTACTGCAAACGAATGCTTCAACGTAAAAGAACGAAACTTGAGCATCCATGTGGGATTGGTGTACTGATCATTACTTGAAAGTATCATGAAGATTGGATGAAAAAATATATGTTGAGATTTCAGGAGACTCTAGTGTTTTGGAAGTTTGGCAACCCCTTCAATATGAGTGCTATTCGCCAGTCCCTGCTTTAGGCTACATCAAGAGGAAACAAACCTTAGAGACAGAACGTAGAACTAATGTATTGTGTCAAGTTTCAAGAAGCTAGCACAAACCGTGTTTGACTTAGAGTTCGAACGCATCTGTCAATATAGTAGAAAACAGAATGAAACCTAAAATTTCAAACTGTTACTGCAAACGAATGCTTCAACCTAGGAGAACGAAATTTGGGCATCCAAGTTTGATTGGTTTACTGCTCATTACTTGAAAGTATCATGAAGGTCGGAAGCAAAAATTTATGTTGAGATTTCAGGAGACTCTAGTGTTTTGGCCGCCTAGCAACGCCTTCCATTGAATGTGTCATTCACCAGTATCTGCTTAAGGCTACATCAAGAGGAAACAAACCTTAGATATCGAACGAAGAACTACTGTATTGTGTCAAGTTTCAAGAAGCTAGCACAAACCGTGTTTGATTAGAGTTCTAACTGCATCTGTCAATATAGGAGGAAACAGAGTGAAACCTAAAAATTCAAACTGTTACTGCAAACGAATGGTTCAACGTAAAAGAACGAAACTTGACTATCCAAGTGGGATTGGTGTACTGATCATTACTTGAAAGTATCATGAAGGTTGGAAGCAAAAATTTATGTTGAGATTTCAGGAGACTCTAGTGTTTTGGCCGCCTAACAACGCCTTTCATTGAATGTGTCACTCACCAGTATCTGCTTAAGGCTACATCAAGAGGAAACAAACCTTAGAGATAGAACGTTGAACTACTGTATTGTGTCAAGTATCAAGAAGCTAGCACAAACCGTGTTTGATTTAGAGTTCTAACTGCATCTGTCAATATAGGAGAAAACAGAGTGAAACCTAAAAATTCAAACTGTTACTGCAAACGAATGCTTCAACGTAAAAGAACGAAACTTGAGCAACCAAGTGGGATTGGTGTACTGATCATTACTTGAAAGTATCATGAAGATTGGATGAAAAAATATATGTTGAGATTTCAGGAGACTCTAGTGTTTTGGAAGTTTGGCAACCCCTTCAATATGAGTGTTATTCGCCAGTCCGTGCTTTAGGCTACATCAAGAGGAAACAAACCTTAGAGATAGAACGTACAACTAATGTATTGTGTCAAGTTTCAAGAAGCTAGCACAAACCGTGTTTGATTTAGAGTTCGAAAGCATCTGTCAATATAGTAGAAAACAGAGTGAAACCTAAAAATTCAAACTGTTACTGCAAACGAATGCTTCAACCTAGGAGAACGAAAGTTGGGCATCCAAGTTTGATTGGTGTACTGCTCATTACTTGAAAGTATCATGAAGGTCGGAAGCAAAAATTTATGTTGAGATTTCAGGAGACTCTAGTGTTTTGGACGCCTAACTACGCCTTCCATTGAATGTGTCATTCACCAGTATCTGCTTAAGGCTACATCAAGAGGATACAAACCTTAGAGATAGAACGTAGAACTACTGTCTTGTGTCAAGTTTCAAGAAGCTAGCACAAACCGTGTTTGATTTAGAGTTCTAACTGCATCTGTCAATATAGGAGAAAACAGAGTGAAACCTAAAAATTCAAACTGTTACTGCAAACGAATGCTTCAACGTAAAAGGACGAAACTTGAGCATCCAAGTGGGATTGGTGTACTGATCATTACTTGAAAGTATCATGAAGATTGGATGAAAAAATATATGTTGAGATTTCAGGAGACTCTAGTGTTTTGGAAGTTTGGCAACCCCTTCAATATGAGTGTTATTCGCCAGTCCGTGCTTTAGGCTACATCAAGAAAAAACAAACCTTAGAGATAGAACGTACAACTAATGTATTGTGTCAAGTTTCAAGAAGCTAGCACAAACCGTGTTTGATTTAGAGTTCGAAAGCATCTGTCAATATAGTAGAAAACAGAGTGAAACCTAAAAATTCAAACTGTTACTGCAAACGAATGCTTCAACCTAGGAGAACGAAAGTTGGGCATCCAAGTTTGATTGGTGTACTGCTCATTACTTGAAAGTATCATGAAGGTCGGAAGCAAAAATTTATGTTGAGATTTCAGGAGACTCTAGTGTTTTGGACGCCTAACTACGCCTTCCATTGAATGTGTCATTCACCAGTATCTGCTTAAGGCTACATCAAGAGGATACAAACCTTAGAGATAGAACGTAGAACTACTGTCTTGTGTCAAGTTTCAAGAAGCTAGCACAAACCGTGTTTGATTTAGAGTTCTAACTGCATCTGTCAATATAGGAGAAAACAGAGTGAAACCTAAAAATTCAAACTGTTACTGCAAACGAATGCTTCAACGTAAAAGGACGAAACTTGAGCATCCAAGTGGGATTGGTGTACTGATCATTACTTGAAAGTATCATGAAGATTGGATGAAAAAATATATGTTGAGATTTCAGGAGACTCTAGTGTTTTGGATGTTTGGCAACCTTTTCAATATGAGTGTTATTCGCCAGTCCCTGCTTTAGGCTACATCAAGAGGAAACAAACCTTAGAGATAGAACGTAGAACTAATGTATTGTGTCAAGTTTCAAGAAGCTAGCACAAACCGTGTTTGATGTAGTTCGAACTGCATCTGTCAATATAGGAGAAAACAGAGTGAAACCTAAAAATTCAAACTGTTCCTGCAAACGAATGCTTCAACCTAGGAGAACGAAACTTGGGCATCCAAATTTGATTGGTGTACTGCTCATTACTTGAAAGTATCATGAAGGTCGGAAGCAAAAATTTATGTTGAGATTTCAGGAGAGTCTAGTGTTTTGGCAGCCTAACAACGCCTTTCATTGAATGTGTCATTCACCAGTATCTGCTGAAGGCTACATCAAGAGGAAACAAACCTTAGAGATAGAACGTAGAACTACTGTATTGTGTCAAGTTTCAAGAAGCTAGCACAAACCGTGTTTGATTTAGAGTTCTAACTGCATCTGTCAATATAGGAGAAAACAGAGTGAAACCTAAAAATTCAAACTGTTACTGCAAACGAATGCTTCAACGTAAAAGGACGAAACTTGAGCATCCAAGTGGGATTGGTGTACTGATCATTACTTGAAAGTATCATGAAGATTGGATGAAAAAATATATGTTGAGATTTCAGGAGACTCTAGTGTTTTGGATGTTTGGCAACCCCTTCAATATGAGTGTTATTCGCCAGTCCCTGCTTTAGGCTACATCAAGAGGAAACAAACCTTAGAGATAGAACGTAGAACTAATGTATTGTGTCAAGTTTCAAGAAGCTAGCACAAACCGTGTTTGATTTAGAGTTCGAACGCATCTGTCAATATAGTAGAAAACAGAATGAAACCTAAAATTTCAAACTGTTACTGAAAACGAATGCTTCAACCTAGGAGAACGAAACTTGGGCATCCAAGTTTGATTGGTGTACTGCTCATTACTTGAAAGTATCATGAAGGTCGGAAGCAAAAATTTATGTTGAGATTTCAGGAGACTCTAGAGTTTTGGCCGCCTAACAACGCCTTTCATTGAATGTGTCATTCACCAGTATCTGCTTAAGGCTACATCAAGAGGAAACAAACCTTAGATATCGAACGAAGAACTACTGTATTGTGTCAAGTTTCAAGAAGCTAGCACAAACCGTGTTTGATTAGAGTTCTAACTGCATCTGTCAATATAGGAGGAAACAGAGTGAAACCTAAAAATTCAAACTGTTACTGCAAACGAATGCTTCAACGTAAAAGAACGAAACTTGAGTATCCAAGTGGGTTTGGTGTACTGATCATTACTTGAAAGTATCATGAAGGTCGGAAGCAAAAATTTATGTTGAGATTTCAGGAGACTCTAGTTTTTTGGCCGCCTAACAACGCCTTTCATTGAATGTGTCACTCACCAGTATCTGCTTAAGGCTACATCAAGAGGAATCAAACCTTAGAGATAGAACGTTGAACTACTGTATTGTGTCAAGTATCAAGAAGCTAGCACAAACCGTGTTTGATTTAGAGTTCTAACTGCATCTGTCAATATAGGAGAAAACTAGTGAAAATAAAAATTCAAACTGTTACTGCAAACGAATGCTTCAACGTAAAAGAACGAAACTTGAGCAACCAAGTGGGATTGGTGTACTGATCATTACTTGAAAGTATCATGAAGATTGGATGAAAAAATATATGTTGAGATTTCAGGAGACTCTAGTGTTTTGGAAGTTTGGCAACCCCTTCAATATGAGTGTTATTCGCAAGTCCGTGCTTTAGGCTACATCAAGAGGAAACAAACCTTAGAGATAGAACGTACAACTAATGTATTGTGTCAAGTTTCAAGAAGCTAGCACAAACCGTGTTTGATGTAGTTTGAACTGCACCTGTCAATATAGGAGAAAACAGAGTGAAACCTAAAAATTCAAACTCTTACTGCAAACGAATGCTTCCACCTAGGAGAACGAAACTTGGGCATCCAAATTTGATTGGTGTACTGCTCATTACGTGAAAGTATCATGAAGGTCGGAAGCAAAAATTTATGTTGAGATTTCAGGAGACTCTAGTGTTTTGGACGCCTAACAACGCCTTCCATTGAATGTGTCATTCACCAGTATCTGCTTAAGGCTACATCAAGAGGAAACAAACCTTAGAGATAGAACGTAGAACTACTGTATTGTGTCAAGTTTCAAGAAGCTAGCACAAACCGTGTTTGATTTAGAGTTCTAACTGCATCTGTCAATATAGGAGAAAACAGAGTGAAACCTAAAAATTCAAACTGTTACTGCAAACGAATGCTTCAACGTAAAAGAACGAAACTTGAGCATCCAAGTGGGATTGGTGTACTGATCATTACTTGAAAGTATCATGAAGATTGGATGAAAAAATATATGTTGAGATTTCAGGAGACTCCAGTGTTTTGGAAGTTTTGCAACCCCTTCAATATGAGTGTTATTCGCCAGTCCCTGCTTTAGGCTACATCAAGGGGAAACAAACCTTAGAGATAGAACGTAGAACTAATGTATAGTGTCAAGTTTCAAGAAGCTAGCACAAACCGTGTTTGATATAGTTCGAACTGCATCTGTCAATATAGGAGAAAATAGAGTGAAACCTAAAAATTCAAACTGTTACTGCAAACGAATGCTTCAACCTAGGAGAATGAAACTTGGGCATCCAATTTGATTGGTGTACTGCTCATTACTTGAAAGTATCATGAAGGTCGGAAGCAAAAATTTATGTTGAGATTTCAAGAGACTCTAGTGTTTTGGCAGCCTAACAACGCCTTTTATTGAATGTGTCATTCACCAGTATCTGCTTAAGGCTACATCAAGAGGAAACAAACCTTAGAGATAGAACGTAGAACTACTGTATTGTGTCAAGTTTCAAGAAGCTAGCACAAACCGTGTTTGATTTAGAGTTCTAAATGCATCTGTCAATATAGAAGAAAACAGAGTGAAACCTAAAAATTCAAACTGTTACTGCAAACGAATGCTTCAACCTAGGAGAACGAAACTTGGGCATCCAAGTTTGATTGGTGTACTGCTCATTACTTGAAAGTATCATGAAGGTCGGAATCAAAAATTTATGTTGAGATTTCAGGAGAGTCTAGTGTTTTCGCAGCCTAACATCGCCTTTCATTGAATGTGTCATTCACCATAATCTGCTTAAGGCTACATCAAGAGGAAACAAACCTTAGAGACAGAACGTAGAACTACTGTATTGTTTCAAGTTTCAAGAAGCTAACACAAACCGTGTTTGATTTAGAGTTCTAACTGCATCTGTCAATATAGGAGAAAACAGAGTGAAACCTAAAAATTCAAACTGTTACTGCAAACGAATGCTTCAACGTAAAAGAACAAAACTTGAGCATCCAAGTGGGATTGGTGTACCGATCATTACTTGAAAGTATCATGAAGATTGGATGAAAAAATATATGTTGAGATTTCAGGAGACTCTAGTGTTTTGGAAGTTTGGCAACCCCTTAAATATGTGTGTTATTCGCCAGTCCCTGCTTTAGGCTACATCAAGAGGAAACAAACCTTAGAGATAGAACGTAGAACTAATGTATTGTGTCAAGTTTCAAAAGCTAGCACAAACCGTGTTTGATATAGTTCGAACTGCATCTGTCAATATAGGAGAATACAGAGTGAAACCTAAAGATTCAAACTGTTACTGCAAACGAATGCTTCAACCTAGGAGAACGAAACTTGGGCATCCAAGTTTGATTGGTGTACTGCTCATTACTTGAAAGTATCATGAAGGTCGGAAGCAAAAATTTATGTTGAGATTTCAGGAGACTCTAGTGTTTTGGCCGCCTAACAACGCCTTTCTTTGAATGTGTCATTCACCAGAATCTGCTTAAGGCTACATCAAGAGGAAACAAACCTTAGAGATAGAACGTAGAACTACTGTATTGTGTGAAGTGTCAAGAAGCTAGCACAAACCGTGTTATATTTAGAGTTCTAACTGCATCTGTCAATATAGGAGAAAACAGAGTGAAACCTAAAAATTCACACTGTTACTGCAAACGAATGCTTCAACGTAGAAGAACGAAACTTGGGCATCCAAGTTTGATTGGTGTACTGCTCATTACTTGAAAGTATCATGAAGCTCGGAAGCAAAAATTTATGTTGAGATTTCAGGAGACTCTAGTGTTTTGGCAGGCTAACAAAGCCTTTCATTGAATGTGTCATTCACCAGTATCTGCTTAAGGCTACATCAAGAGGAAACAAACCTTATATATCGAACGTAGAACTACTGTATTGTGTCAAGTTTCAAGAAGCTAGCACAAACCGTGTTTGATTAGAGTTCTAACTGCATCTGTCAATGTAGGAGAAAACAGAGTGAAACCTAAAAATTCAAACTGTTATTGCAAACGAATGATTCAACCTAGGAGAACGAAACTTAGGCATCCAAATTTGATTGGTGTACTGCTCATTACTTGAAAGTATCATGAAGGTCGGAAGCAAAAGTTTCTGTTGAGATTTCAGGAGAGTCTAGTGTTTTGGCAGCCTAACAACGCCTTTCATTGACTGTGTTATTCACCAGTATCTGCTTAAGGCTACATCAAGAGGAAACAAACCTTAGAGATACAACGTAGAACTACTGTATTGTGTCAAGTTTCAAGAAGCTAGCACAAACCGTGTTTGATTTAGAGTTCGAACGCATCTGTCAATATAGGAGAAAACAGAGTGAAACCTAAAAATTCAAACTGTTACTGCAAACGAATGCTTCAACCTAGAAGAATGAAACGTGGGCATCCAACTTTGATTGGTGGACTGCTCATTACTTGAAAGTATCATGAAGTTCGGAAGTAAAAATTTATGTTGAGATTTCAGGAGACCCTAGTGTTTTGGCCGCCTAACAACGCTGTTCATTGAATGTGTCATTCACCAGTATCTTCTTAAGGCTACATCAAGAGGAAACAAACCTTAGAGATAGAACGTACAACTACTGTATTGTGTCAAGTTTCAAGAAGCTAGCACAAACCGTGTTTGATTTAGAGTTCTAACTGCATCTGTCAATATAGGAGAAAACTGAGTGAAACCTAACAATTCAAACTGTTACTGGAAACGAATGCTTCAACGTAAAAGAACGAAACTTGAGCATCCAAGTGGGATTGGTGTACTGATCATTACTTGAAAGTATCATGAAGATTGGATGAAAAAATATATGTTGAGATTTCAGGAGACTCTAGTGTTTTGGAAGTTTGGCAACTCCTTTCATTATAAGTGTTATTCGCCAGTCCCTGCTTTAGGCTACATCAAGAGGAAACAAACCTTAGAGATAGAACGTAGAACTAATGTATTTTGTCAAGTTTCAAGAAGCTAGCACAAACCGTGTTTGATATAGTTCAAACTGCATCTGTCAATATAGGAGAAAACAGAGTGAAAGCTAAAAATTCAAACTGTTACTGCAAACGAATGCTTCAACCTAGGATAACGAAACTTGGGCATCCAAGTTTGATTGGTGTACTACTCATTACTTGAAAGTATCATGAAGGTCGGAAGCAAAAATTTATGTTGAGATTTCAGGAGACTCTAGTGTTTTGGCCGCCTAACAACGCCTTTCATTGAATGTGTCATTCACCAGAATCTGCTTATGGCTACATCAAGAGGAAACAAACCTTAGAGATAGAACGTAGAACTACTGTATTGTGTCAAGTTTCAAGAAGCTAGCACAAACCGTGTTATATTTAGAGTTCTAACTGCATCTGTCAATATAGGAGAAAACACAGTGAAACCTAAAAATTCACACTGTTACTGCAAACGAATGCTTCAACGTAGAAGAACGAAACTTGAGCATCTAAGTGGGATTGGTGTACTGATCATTACTTGAAAGTATCATGAAGATTGGATGAAAAAATATATGTTGAGATTTCAGGAGACTCTAGTGTTTTAGAAGCTTGGCAACCCCTTCAATATGAGTGTTATTCGCCAGTCCCTGCTTTAGGCTATATCAAGAGGAAACAAACCTTAGAGATAGAACGTAGAACTAATGTGTTTTGTCAAGTTTCAAGAAGCTAGCACAAACCGTGTTTGATATAGAGTTCGAACGCATCTGTCAATATATTAGAAAACAGAGTGAAACCTAAAAATTCAAACTGTTAATGCAAACGAATGCTTCAATCTAGGAGAACGAAACTTGGGCATCCAAGTTTGATTGGTGTACTGCTCATTACTTGAAAGTATCATGAAGTTCGGAAGCAAAAATTTATGTTGAGATTTCAGGAGATGCTAGTGTTTTGGCAGCCTAACAACGCCTTTCATTGTATGTGTCATTCACCAGTATCTGCTTAAGGCTACATCAAGAGGAAACAAACCTTAGAGATAGAACGTAGAACTACTGTATTGTGTCAAGTTTCAAGAAGCTAGCACAAACCGTGTTTGATTTAGAGTTCTAACTGCATCTGTCAATATAGGAGAAAACAGAGTGAAACCTAAAAATTCAAACTGTTACTGCAAACGAATGCTTCAACTTAAAAGAACGAAACTTGAGCATCCAAGTGGGATTGGTGTACTGATCATTACTTGAAAGTATCATGAAGATTGGATGAAAAAATATATGTTGAGATTTCAGGAGACTCTAGTGTTTTGGAAGTTTGGCAACTCCTTTCATTATAAGTGTTATTCGCCAGTCCCTGCTTTAGGCTACATCAAGAGGAAACAAACCTTAGAGATAGATCGTAGAACTAATGTATTGTGTCATGTTTCAAGAAGCTAGCACAAACCGTGTTTCATATAGTTCGAACTGCATCTGTCAATATAGGAGAAAACAGAGTGAAACCTAAAAATTCAAACTGTTACTGCAAACGAAAGCTTCAACCTAGGAGAACGAAACTTGGGCATCCAAGTTTGATTGGTGTACTGCTCATTACTTGAAAGTATCATGAATGTCGGAAGCAAAAATTTATGTTGAGATTTCAGGAGACTCTAGTGTTTTGGCCGCATAACAACGCCTTTCATTGAATGTGTCATTCACCAGGATCTGCATAAGGCTACATCAAGAGGAAACAAACCTTAGAGATAGAACGTAGAACTACTGTATTGTGTCAACTTTCAAGAAGCTAGCACAAACCGTGTTTGATTTAGAGTTCTAACTGCATCTGTCAATATAGGAGAAAACAGAGTGAAACCTAAAAATTCAAACTGTTACTGCAAACGAATGCCTCAACGTAAAAGAACGAAACTTGAGCATCCAAGTGGGATTGGTGTACTGATCATTACTTGAAAGTATCATGAAGATTGGATGAAAAAATATATGTTGAATTTCAGGAGACTCTAGTGTTTTGGAAGTTTGGCAACCCCTTCAATATGAGTGTTATTCACCAGTCCCTGCTTTAGGCTACATCAAGAGGAAACAAACCTTAGAGACAGAACGTAGAACTAATGTATTGTGTCAAGTTTCAAGAAGCTAGCACAAACCGTGTTTGATTTAGAGTTCGAACGCATCTGTCAATATAGTAGAAAACAGAATGAAACCTAAAAATTCAAACTGTTACTGCAAACGAATGCTTCAACCTAGGAGAACGAAACTTGGGCATCCAAGTTTGATTGGTGTACTGCTCATTACTTGAAAGTATCATGAAGCTCGGAAGCAAAAATTTATGTTGAGATTTCAGGAGACTCTAGTGTTTTGGCAGCCTAACAAAGCCTTTCATTGAATGTGTCATTCACCAGTATCTGCTTAAGGCTACATCAAGAGGAAACAAACCTTAGATATCGAACGTAGAACTACTGTATTGTGTCAAGTTTCAAGAAGCTAGCACAAACCGTGTTTGATTAGAGTTCTAACTGCATCTGTCAATATAGGAGAAAACAGAGTGAAACCTAAAAATTCAAACTGTTCCTGCAAACGAATGCTTCAACCTAGAAGAATGAAACGTGGGCATCCAAGTTTGATTGGTGTACTGCTCATTACTTGAAAGTATCATGAAGTTCGGAAGCAAAAATTTATGTTGAGATTTCAGAAGATGCTAGTGTTTTGGCAGCCTAACAACGCCTTTCATTGAATGTGTCATTCACCAGTATCTGCTTAAGGCTACATCAAGAGGAAACAAACCTTAGAGATAGAACGTAGAACTACTGTATTGTGTCAAGTTTCAAGAAGCTAGCACAAACCGTGTTTGATTTAGAGTTCTAACTGCATCTGTCAGTATAGGAGAAAACAGAGTGAAACCTAAAAATTCAAACTGTTACTGCAAACGAATGCTTCAACTTAAAAGAACGAAACTTGAGCATCCAAGTGGGATTGGTGTACTGATCATTACTTGAAAGTATCATGAAGATTGGATGAAAAAATATATGTTGAGATTTCAGGAGACTCTAGTGTTTTGGAAGTTTGGCAACTCCTTTCATTATAAGTGTTATTCGCCAGTCCCTGCTTTAGGCTACATCAAGAGGAAACAAACCTTAGAGATAGATCATAGAACTAATGTATTTTGTCATGTTTCAAGAAGCTAGCACAAACCGTGTTTGATAGAGTTCAAACTGCATCTGTCAATATAGGAGAACACAGAGTGAAAGCTAAAAATTCAAACTGTTACTGCAAACGAATGCTTCAACCTAGGATAACGAAACTTGGGCATCCAAGTTTGATTGGTGTACTGCTCATTACTTGAAAGTATCATGAAGGTCGGAAGCAAAAATTTATGTTGAGATTTCAGGAGACTCTAGTGTTTGGCCACCTAACAACGCCTTTCATTGAATGTGTCATTCACCAGAATCTGCTTAAGGCTACATCAAGAGGAAACAAACCTTAGAGATAGAACGTAGAACTACTGTATTGTGTCAAGTTTCAAAAAGCTAGCACAAACCGTGTTATATTTAGAGTTCTAACTGCATCTGTCAATATAGGAGAAAACAGAGTGAAACCTAAAAATTCACACTGTTACTGCAAACGAATGCTTCAACGTAAAAGAACGAAACTTGAGCATCTAAGTGGTATTGGTGTACTGATCATTACTTGAAAGTCATGAAGATTGGATGAAAAAATATATGTTGAGATTTCAGGAGACTCTAGTGTTTTAGAAGCTTGGCAACCCCTTCAATATGAGTGTTATTCGCCAGTCCCTGCTTTAGGCTACATCAAGAGGAAACAAACCTTAGAGATAGAACGTAGAACTAATGTGTTTTGTCAAGTTTCAAGAAGCTAGCACAAACCGTGTTTGATTTAGAGTTCGAACGCATCTGTCAATATAGTAGAAAACAGACTGAAACCTAAAAATTCAAACTGTTAATGCAAACGAATGCTTCAATCTAGGAGAACGAAACTTGGGCATCCAAGTTTGATTGGTGTACTGCTCATTACTTGAAAGTATCATGAAGTTCGGAAGCAAAAATTTATGTTGAGATTTCAGGAGAGTCTAGTGTTGTGGCAGTCTAACAACGCCTTTCATTGAATGTGTCATTCACCAGTATCTGCTTAAGGCTACATCAAGAGGAAACAAACCTTATAGATAGAACGTAGAACTACTGTATTGTGTCAAGTTTCAAGAAGCTAGCACAAACCGTGTTTGATTTAGAGTTCTAACTGCATCTGTCAATATAGGAGAAAACAGAGTGAAACCTAAAAATTCAAACTGTTACTGCAAACGAATGCTTCAACGTTAAAGAACGAAACTTGAGCATCCAAGTGGGATTGGTGTACTGATCATTACTTGAAAGTATCATGAAGATTGGATGAAAAAATATATGTTGAATTTCAGGAGACTCTAGTGTTTTGGAAGTTTGGCAACCCCTTCAATATGAGTGTTATTCGCCAGTCCCTGCTTTAGGCTACATCAAGAGGAAACAAACCTTAGATATAGAACGTAGAACTAATGTATTGTGTCAAGTTTCAAGAAGCTAGCACCAACCGTGTTTGATTTAGAGTTCGATCGCATCTGTCAATATAGTAGAAAACAGAGTGAAACCTAAAAATTCAAACTGTTACTGCAAACGAATGCTTCAACCTAGGAGAACGAAACGTGGGCATCCAAGTTTGATTGGTGTACTGCTCATTACTTGAAAGTATCATGAAGGTCGGAAGCAAAAATTTATGTTGAGATTTCAGGAGAGTCTAGTGTTTTGGCAGCCTAACAACGCCTTTCATTGAATGTGTCATTCACCAGTATCTGCTTAAGGCTACATCAAGAGGAAACAAACCTTAGATATTGAACGTAGAACTACTGTATTGTGTCAAGTTTCAAGAAGCTAGCACAAACCGTGTTTGATTACAGTTCTAACTGCATCTGTCAATATAGGAGACAGCAGAGTGAAACCTAAAAATTCAAACTGTTCCTGCAAACGAATGCTTCAACCTAGGAGAACGAAACTTGGGCATCCAAATTTGACTGATGTACTGCTCATTACTTGAAAGTATCATGAAGGTCGGAAGCAAAAATTTCTGTTGAGATTTCAGGAGAGTCTAGTGTTTTGGCAGCCTAACAACGCCTTTCATTGAATGTGTCATTCACCAGTATCTGCTTAAGGCTACATCAAGAGGAAACAAACCTTAGAGATAGAACGTAGAACTACTGTATTTTGTCAAGTTTCAAGAAGCTAGCACAAACCGTGTTTGATTTAGAGTTCTAACTGCATCTGTCAATATAGGAGAAAACAGAGTGAAACCTAAAAATTCAAACTGTTACTGCAAACGAATGCTTCAACGTAAAAGAACGAAACTTGAGCATCCAAGTGGGATTGGTGTACTAATCATTACTTGAAAGTATCATGAAGATTGGATGAAAAAATATATGTTGAGATTTCAGGAGATTCTAGTGTTTTGGATGTTTGGCAACCCCTTCAATATGAGTGTTATTCGCCAGTCCCTGCTTTAGGCTACATCAAGAGGAAACAAACCTTAGAGATAGAACGTAGAACTAATGTATTGTGTCAAGTTTCAAGAAGCTAGCACAAACCGTGTTTGATATAGTTCGAACTGCATCTGTCAATATAGGAGAAAGCAGAGTGAAACCTAAAAATTCAAACTGTTACTGCAAACGAATGCTTCAACCTAGGAGAACGAAACTTGGGCATCCAAGTATGATTGGTGTACTGCTCATTACTTGAAAGTATCATGAAGGTCGGAATCAAAAATTTATGTTGAGATTTCAGGAGAGTCTAGTGTTTTCGCAGCCTAACTTCGCCTTTCATTGAATGTGTCATTCACCAGTATCTGCTTAAGGCTACATCAAGAGAAAACAAACCTTAGAGATAGAACATAGAACTACTGTATTGTGTCAAGTTTCAAGAAGCTAGCACAAACTGTGTTTGATTTAGAGTTCTAACTGCATCTGTCAATATAGGAGAAAACAGAGTGAAACCTAAAAATTCAAACTGTTACTGCAAACGAATGCTTCAACGTAAAAGAACGAAACTTGAGCATCCAAGTGGAATTGGTGTACTTATCATTACTTAAAAGTATCATGAAGATTGGATGAAAAAATATATATTGAGATATCAGGAGACTCTAGTGTTTTGGAAGTTTGGCAACCCCTTCAATATGAGTGTTATTCGCCAGTCCCTGCCTTAGGCTACATCAGTAGGAAACAAACCTTAGATATAGAACGTAGAACTAATATATTGTGTCAAGTTTCAAGAAGCTAGCACCAACCGTGTTTGATTTATAGTTCGATCGCATCTGTCAATATAGTAGAAAACAGAGTGAAACCTAAAAATTCAAACTGTTACTGCAAACGAATGCTTCAACCTAGGAGAACAAAACGTGGGCATCCAAGTTTGATTGGTGTACTGCTCATTACTTGAAAGTATCATGAAGGTCGGAAGCAAAAATTTATGTTGAGATTTCAGGAGAGTCTAGTGTTTTGGCAGCCTAACAACGCCTTTCTTTGAATGTGTCATTCACCAGTATCTGCTTAAGGCTACATCAAGAGGAAACAATCCTTAGAGATAGAACGTAGAACTACTGTATTGTGTCAAGTTTGAAGAAGCTAGCACAAACCGTGTTTGATTTAGAGTTCTAACTGCATCTGTCAATATAGGAGAAAACAGAGTGAAACCTAAAAATTCAAACTGTTACTGCAAACGAATGCTTCAACGTAAAAGAACGAAACTTGAGCATCCAAGTGGGATTGGTGTACTGATCATTACTTGAAAGTATCATGAAGATTGGATGAAAAAATATATGTTGAGATTTCAGGAGACTCTAGTGTTTTGGAAGTTTGGCAACCCCTTCAATATGAGTGTTATTCGCCAGTCCCTGCTTTAGGCTACATCAAGAGGAAACAAACCTTAGAGACAGAACGTAGAACTAATGTATTGTGTCAAGTTTCAAGAAGCTAGCACAAACCGTGTTTGATTTAGAGTTCGAACGCATCTGTCAATATAGTAGAAAACAGAATGAAACCTAAAAATTCAAACTGTTCCTGCAAACGAATGCTTCAACCTAGGAGAACGAAACTTGGGCATCCAAGTTTGATTGGTGTACTGCTCATTACTTGAAAGTATCATGAAGGTCGGAAGCAAAAATTTATGTTGAGATTTCAGGAGAGTCTAGTGTTTTGGCAGCCTAACAACGCCTTTCATTGAATGTGTCATTCACCAGTATCTGCTTAAGGCTACATCAAGAGGAAACAATCCTTAGAGATAGAACGTAGAACTACTGTATTGTGTCAAGTTTCAAGAAGCTAGCACAAACCGTGTTTGATTTAGAGTTCTAACTGCATCTGTCAATATAGGAGAAAACAGAGTGAAACCTAAAAATTCAAACTGTTACTGCAAACGAATGCTTCAACGTAAAAGAACGAAACTTGAGCATCCAAGTGGGATTGGTGTACTGATCATTACTTGAAAGTATCATGAAGATTGGATGAAAAAATATATGTTGAGATTTCAGGAGACTCTAGTGTTTTGGAAGTTTGGCAACCCCATCAATATGAGTGTTATTCGCCAGTCCCTGCTTTAGGCTACATCAAGAGGAAACAAACCTTAGAGATAGAATGTAGAACTAATGTATTGTGTCATGTTTCAAGAAGCTAGCACAAACCGTGTTTCATTTAGAGTTCAAACGCATCTGTCAATATAGGAGAAAACAGAGTGAAACCTAAAAATTCAAACTGTTACTGCAAACGAATGCTTCAACCTAGGAGAACGAAACTTGGGCATCCAAGTTTGATTGGTGTACTGCTCATTACTTGAAAGTATCATGAATTTCGGAAGCAAGAATTTATGTTGAGATTTCAGGAGACTCTAGTGTTTTGGCCGCCTAACAACGCCTTTCATTGAATGTGTCATTCACCAGAATCTGCATAAGGCTACATCAAGAGGAAACAAACCTTAGAGATAGAACGTAGAACTACTGTATTGTGTCAACTTTCAAGAATCTAGCACAAACCGTGTTTGATTTAGAGTTCTAACTGCATCTGTCAATATAGGAGAAAACAGAGTGAAACCTAAAAATTCAAACTGTTACTGCAAACGAATGCTTCAACGTTAAAGAACGAAACTTGAGCATCCAAGTGGGATTGGTGTACTGATCATTACTTGAAAGTATCATGAAGATTGGATGAAAAAATATATGTTGAATTTCAGGAGACTCTAGTGTTTTGGAAGTTTGGCAACCCCTTCAATATGAGTGTTATTCGCCAGTCCCTGCTTTAGGCTACATCAAGAGGAAACAAACCTTAGATATAGAACGTAGAACTAATGTATTGTGTCAAGTTTCAAGAAGCTAGCACCAACCGTGTTTGATTTAGAGTTCGATCGCATCTGTCAATATAGTAGAAAACAGAGTGAAACCTAAAAATTCAAACTGTTACTGCAAACGAATGCTTCAACCTAGGAGAACGAAACTTGGGCATCCAAGTTTGATTGGTGTACTGCTCATTACTTGAAAGTATCATGAAGGTCGGAAGCAAAAATTTATGTTGAGATTTCAGGAGAGTCTAGTGTTTTGGCAGCCTAACAACGCCTTTCATTGAATGTGTCATTCACCAGTATCTGCTTAAGGCTACATCAAGAGGAAACAAACCTTAGATATTGAACGTAGAACTACTGTATTGTGTCAAGTTTCAAGAAGCTAGCACAAACCGTGTTTGATTACAGTTCTAACTGCATCTGTCAATATAGGAGACAGCAGAGTGAAACCTAAAAATTCAAACTGTTCCTGCAAACGAATGCTTCAACCTAGGAGAACGAAACTTGGGCATCCAAATTTGACTGATGTACTGCTCATTACTTGAAAGTATCATGAAGGTCGGAAGCAAAAATTTCTGTTGAGATTTCAGGAGAGTCTACTGTTTTGGCAGCCTAACAACGCCTTTCATTGAATGTGTCATTCACCAGTATCTGCTTAAGGCTACATCAAGAGGAAACAAACCTTAGAGATAGAACGTAGAACTACTGTATTGTGTCAAGTTTCAAGAAGCTAGCACAAACCGTGTTTGATTTAGAGTTCTAACTGCATCTGTCAATATAGGAGAAAACAGAGTGAAACCTAAAAATTCAAACTGTTACTGCAAACGAATGCTTCAACGTAAAAGAACGAAACTTGAGCATCCAAGTGGGATTGGTGTACTAATCATTACTTGAAAGTATCATGAAGATTGGATGAAAAAATATATGTTGAGATTTCAGGAGATTCTAGTGTTTTGGATGTTTGGCAACCCCTTCAATATGAGTGTTATTCGCCAGTCCCTGCTTTAGGCTACATCAAGAGGAAACAAACCTTAGAGATAGAACGTAGAACTAATGTATTGTGTCAAGTTTCAAGAAGCTAGCACAAACCGTGTTTGATATAGTTCGAACTGCATCTGTCAATATAGGAGAAAGCAGAGTGAAACCTAAAAATTCAAACTGTTACTGCAAACGAATGCTTCAACCTAGGAGAACGAAACTTGGGCATCCAAGTATGATTGGTGTACTGCTCATTACTTGAAAGTATCATGAAGGTCGGAATCAAAAATTTATGTTGAGATTTCAGGAGAGTCTAGTGTTTTCGCAGCCTAACTTCGCCTTTCATTGAATGTGTCATTCACCAGTATCTGCTTAAGGCTACATCAAGAGAAAACAAACCTTAGAGATAGAACATAGAACTACTGTATTGTGTCAAGTTTCAAGAAGCTAGCACAAACTGTGTTTGATTTAGAGTTCTAACTGCATCTGTCAATATAGGAGAAAACAGAGTGAAACCTAAAAATTCAAACTGTTACTGCAAACGAATGCTTCAACGTAAAAGAACGAAACTTGAGCATCCAAGTGGAATTGGTGTACTTATCATTACTTAAAAGTATCATGAAGATTGGATGAAAAAATATATATTGAGATATCAGGAGACTCTAGTGTTTTGGAAGTTTGGCAACCCCTTCAATATGAGTGTTATTCGCCAGTCCCTGCCTTAGGCTACATCAGTAGGAAACAAACCTTAGATATAGAACGTAGAACTAATATATTGTGTCAAGTTTCAAGAAGCTAGCACCAACCGTGTTTGATTTATAGTTCGAACGCATCTGTCAATATAGTAGAAAACAGAGTGAAACCTAAAAATTCAAACTGTTACTGCAAACGAATGCTTCAACCTAGGAGAACGAAACGTGGGCATCCAAGTTTGATTGGTGTACTGCTCATTACTTGAAAGTATCATGAAGGTCGGAAGCAAAAATTTATGTTGAGATTTCAGGAGAGTCTAGTGTTTTGGCAGCCTAACAACGCCTTTCATTGAATGTGTCATTCACCAGTATCTGCTTAAGGCTACATCAAGAGGAAACAATCCTTAGAGATAGAACGTAGAACTACTGTATTGTGTCAAGTTTGAAGAAGCTAGCACAAACCGTGTTTGATTTAGAGTTCTAACTGCATCTGTCAATATAGGAGAAAACAGAGTGAAACCTAAAAATTCAAACTGTTACTGCAAACGAATGCTTCAACGTAAAAGAACGAAACTTGAGCATCCAAGTGGGATTGGTGTACTGATCATTACTTGAAAGTATCATGAAGATTGGATGAAAAAATATATGTTGAGATTTCAGGAGAATCTAGTGTTTTGGAAGTTTGGCAACCCCTTCAATATGAGTGTTATTCGCCAGTCCCTGCTTTAGGCTACATCAAGAGGAAACAAACCTTAGAGACAGAACGTAGAACTAATGTATTGTGTCAAGTTTCAAGAAGCTAGCACAAACCGTGTTTGATTTAGAGTTCGAACGCATCTGTCAATATAGTAGAAAACAGAATGAAACCTAAAAATTCAAACTGTTCCTGCAAACGTATGCTTCAACCTAGGAGAACGAAACTTGGGCATCCAAGTTTGATTGGTGTACTGCTCATTACTTGAAAGTATCATGAAGGTCGGAAGCAAAAATTTATGTTGAGATTTCAGGAGAGTCTAGTGTTTTGGCAGCCTAACAACGCCTTTCATTGAATGTGTCATTCACCAGTATCTGCTTAAGGCTACATCAAGAGGAAACAATCCTTAGAGATAGAACGTAGAACTACTGTATTGTGTCAAGTTTCAAGAAGCTAGCACAAACCGTGTTTGATTTAGAGTTCTAACTGCATCTGTCAATATAGGAGAAAACAGAGTGAAACCTAAAAATTCAAACTGTTACTGCAAACGAATGCTTCAACGTAAAAGAACGAACTTGAGCATCCAAGTGGGATTGGTGTACTGATCATTACTTGAAAGTATCATGAAGATTGGATGAAAAAATATATGTTGAGATTTCAGGAGACTCTAGTGTTTTGGAAGTTTGGCAACCCCATCAATATGAGTGTTATTCGCCAGTCCCTGCTTTAGGCTACATCAAGAGGAAACAAACCTTAGAGATAGAATGTAGAACTAATGTATTGTGTCATGTTTCAAGAAGCTAGCACAAACCGTGTTTCATTTAGAGTTCAAACGCATCTGTCAATATAGTAGAAAACAGAGTGAAACCTAAAAATTCAAACTGTTACTGCAAACGAATGCTTCAACCTAGGAGAACGAAACTTGGGCATCCAAGTTTGATTGGTGTACTGCTCATTACTTGAAAGTATCATGAAGTTCGGAAGCAAAAATTTATGTTGAGATTTCAGGAGACTCTAGTGTTTTGGACGCCTAACAACGCCTTCCATTGAATGTGTCATTCACCAGTATCTGCTTAAGGCTACATCAAGAGGAAACAAACCTTAGAGATAGAACGTAGAACTACTGTATTGTGTCACGTTTCAAGAAGCTAGCACAAACCGTGTTTGATTTAGAGTTCTAACTGCATCTGTCAATATAGGAGAAAACAGAGTGAAACCTAAAAATTCAAACTGTTACTGCAAACGAATGCTTCAACGTAAAAGAACGAAACTTGAGCATCCAAGTGGGATTGGTGTACTGATCATTACTTGAAAGTATCATGAAGATTGGATGAAAAAATATATGTTGAGATTTCAGGAGACTCTAGTGTTTTGGAAGTTTGGCAACCCCTTCAATATGAGTGTTATTCGCCAGTCCCTGCTTTAGGCTACATCAAGAGGAAACAAACCTTAGAGATAGAATGTAGAACTAATGTATTGTGTCAAGTTTCAAGAAGCTAGCACAAACCGTGTTTCATTTAGAGTTCGAACGCATCTGTCAATATAGTAGAAAACAGAGTGAAACCTAAAAATTCAAACTGTTACTGCAAACGAATGCTTCAACCTAGGAGAACGAAACTTGGGCATCCAAGTTTGATTGGTGTACTGCTCATTACTTGAAAGTATCATGAAGTTCGGAAGCAAAAATTTATGTTGAGATTTCAGGAGACTCTAGTGTTTTGGACGCCTAACAACGCCTTCCATTGAATGTGTCATTCACCAGTATCTGCTTAAGGCTACATCAAGAGGAAACAAACCTTAGAGATAGAACGTAGAACTACTGTATTGTGTCACGTTTCAAGAAGCTAGCACAAACCGTGTTTGATTTAGAGTTCTAACTGCATCTGTCAATATAGGAGAAAACAGAGTGAAACCTAAAAATTCAAACTGTTACTGCAAACGAATGCTTCAACGTAAAAGAACGAAACTTGAGCATCCAAGTGGGATTGGTGTACTGATCATTACTTGAAAGTATCATGAAGATTGGATGAAAAAATATATGTTGAGATTTCAGGAGACTCTAGTGTTTTGGAAGTTTGGCAACCCCTTCAATATGAGTGTTATTCGCCAGTCCCTGCTTTAGGCTACATCAAGGGGAAACAAACCATAGAGATAGAACGTAGAACTAATGTATTGTGTCAAGTTTCAAGAAGCTAGCACAAACCGTGTTTGATTTAGAGTTCGAACGCATCTGTCAATATAGTAGAAAACAGAATGAAACCTAAAAATTCAAACTGTTCCTGCAAACGAATGCTTCAACCTAGGAGAACGAAACTTGGGCATCCAAGTTTGATTGGTGTACTGCTCATTACTTGAAAGTATCATGAAGGTCGGAAGCAAAAATTTATGTTGAGATTTCAGGAGAGTCTAGTGTTTTGGCAGCCTAACAACGCCTTTCATTGAATGTGTCATTCACCAGTATCTGCTTAAGGCTACATCAAGAGGAAACAATCCTTAGAGATAGAACGTAGAACTACTGTATTGTGTCAAGTTTCAAGAAGCTAGCACAAACCGTGTTTGATTTAGAGTTCGAACTGCATCTGTCAATATAGGAGAAAACAGAGTGAAACCTAAAAATTCAAACTGTTACTGCAAACGAATGCTTCAACGTAAAAGAACGAACTTGAGCATCCAAGTGGGATTGGTGTACTGATCATTACTTGAAAGTATCATGAAGATTGGATGAAAAAATATATGTTGAGATTTCAGGAGACTCTAGTGTTTTGGAAGTTTGGCAACCCCATCAATATGAGTGTTATTCGCCAGTCCCTGCTTTAGGCTACATCAAGAGGAAACAAACCTTAGAGATAGAATGTAGAACTAATGTATTGTGTCATGTTTCAAGAAGCTAGCACAAACCGTGTTTCATTTAGAGTTCAAACGCATCTGTCAATATAGTAGAAAACAGAGTGAAACCTAAAAATTCAAACTGTTACTGCAAACGAATGCTTCAACCTAGGAGAACGAAACTTGGGCATCCAAGTTTGATTGGTGTACTGCTCATTACTTGAAAGTATCATGAAGTTCGGAAGCAAAAATTTATGTTGAGATTTCAGGAGACTCTAGTGTTTTGGACGCCTAACAACGCCTTCCATTGAATGTGTCATTCACCAGTATCTGCTTAAGGCTACATCAAGAGGAAACAAACCTTAGAGATAGAACGTAGAACTACTGTATTGTGTCACGTTTCAAGAAGCTAGCACAAACCGTGTTTGATTTAGAGTTCTAACTGCATCTGTCAATATAGGAGAAAACAGAGTGAAACCTAAAAATTCAAACTGTTACTGCAAACGAATGCTTCAACGTAAAAGAACGAAACTTGAGCATCCAAGTGGGATTGGTGTACTGATCATTACTTGAAAGTATCATGAAGATTGGATGAAAAAATATATGTTGAGATTTCAGGAGACTCTAGTGTTTTGGAAGTTTGGCAACCCCTTCAATATGAGTGTTATTCGCCAGTCCCTGCTTTAGGCTACATCAAGAGGAAACAAACCTTAGAGATAGAATGTAGAACTAATGTATTGTGTCAAGTTTCAAGAAGCTAGCACAAACCGTGTTTCATTTAGAGTTCGAACGCATCTGTCAATATAGTAGAAAACAGAGTGAAACCTAAAAATTCAAACTGTTACTGCAAACGAATGCTTCAACCTAGGAGAACGAAACTTGGGCATCCAAGTTTGATTGGTGTACTGCTCATTACTTGAAAGTATCATGAAGTTCGGAAGCCAAAATTTATGTTGAGATTTCAGGAGACTCTAGTGTTTTGGACGCCTAACAACGCCTTCCATTGAATGTGTCATTCACCAGTATCTGCTTAAGGCTACATCAAGAGGAAACAAACCTTAGAGATAGAACGTAGAACTACTGTATTGTGTCACGTTTCAAGAAGCTAGCACAAACCGTGTTTGATTTAGAGTTCTAACTGCATCTGTCAATATAGGAGAAAACAGAGTGAAACCTAAAAATTCAAACTGTTACTGCAAACGAATGCTTCAACGTAAAAGAACGAAACTTGAGCATCCAAGTGGGATTGGTGTACTGATCATTACTTGAAAGTATCATGAAGATTGGATGGAAAAATATATGTTGAGATTTCAGGAAACTCTAGTGTTTTGGAAGTTTGGCAACCCCTTCAATATGAGTGTTATTCGCCAGTCCCTGCTTTAGGCTACTTCAAGAGGAAACAAACCTTAGAGAGAGAACGTAGAACTAATGTATTGTGACAAGTTTCAAGAAGCTAGCACAAACCGTGTTTGATATAGTTCAAACTGCATCTGTCAATATAGGAGAACACAGAGTGAAAGCAAAAAATTCAAACTGTTACTGCAAACAAATGCTTCAACCTAGGATAACGAAACTTGGGCATCCAAGTTGATTGGTGTACTGCTCATTACTTGAAAGTATCATGAAGGTCGGAAGCAAAAATTTATGTTGAGATTTCAGGAGACTCTAGTGTTTTGGCCACCTAACAACGCCTTTCATTGAATGTGTCATTCACCAGAATCTGCTTAAGGCTACATCAAGAGGAAACAAACCTTAGAGATAGTACGTAGAACTACTGTCTTGTGTCAAGTTTCAAGAAGCTGCACAAACCGTGTTTGATTTAGAGTTCTAACTGCATCTGTCAATATAGGAGAAAACAGAGTGAAACCTAAAAATTCACACTGTTACTGCAAACGAATGCTTCAACGTAAAAGAACGAAACTTGAGCATCTAAGTGGGATTGGTGTACTGATCATTACTTGAAAGTATCATGAAGATTGGATGAAAAAATATATGTTGAGATTTCAGGAGACTCTAGTGTTTTAGAAGCTTGGCAACCCCTTCAATATGAGTGTTATTCGCCAGTCCCTGCTTTAGGCTACATCAGTAGGAAACAAACCTTAGAGATAGAACGTAGAACTAATGTGTTTTGTCAAGTTTCAAGAAGCTAGCACAAACCGTGTTTGATTTAGAGTTCGAACGCATCTGTCAATATAGTAGAAAACAGACTGAAACCTAAAAATTCAAACTGTTAATGCAAACGAATGCTTCAATCTAGGAGAACGAAACTTGGGCATCCAAGTTTGATTGGTGTACTGCTCATTACTTGAAAGTATCATGAAGTTCGGAAGCAAAGATTTATGTTGAGATTTCAGGAGAGTCTAGTGTTGTGGCAGCCTAACAACGCCTTTCATTTAATGTGTCATTCACCAGTATCTGCTTAAGGCTACATCAAGAGGAAACAAACCTTATAGATAGAACGTAGAACTACTGTATTGTGTCAAGTTTCAAGAAGCTAGCACAAACCGTGTTTGATTTAGAGTTCTAACTGCATCTGTCAATATAGGAGAAAACAGAGTGAAACCTAAAAATTCAAACTGTTACTGCAAACGAATGCTTCAATTTAAAAGAACGAAATTTGAGCATCCAAGTGGGATTGGTGTACTGATCATTACTTGAAAGTATCATGAAGATTGGATGAAAAAATATATGTTGAGATTTCAGGAGACTCTAGTGTTTTGGAAGTTTGGCAACTCCTTTCATTATAAGTGATATTCGCCAGTCCCTGCTTTAGGCTACATCAAGAGGAAACAAACCTTAGAGATAGATCGTAGAACTAATGTATTGTGTCATGTTTCAAGAAGCTAGCACAAACCGTGTTTGATATAGTTCGAACTGCATCTGTCAATATAGGAGAAAACAGAGTGAAATCTAAAAATTCAAACTGTTACTGCAAACGAATGCTTCAAACTAGGAGAACGAAACTTGGGCATCCAAGTTTGATTGGTGTACTGCTCATTACTTGAAAGTATCATGAATGTCGGAAGCAAAAATTTATGTTGAGATTTCAGGAGACTCTAGTGTTTTGGCCGCCTAACAACGCCTTTCTTTGAATGTGTCATTCACCAGGATCTGCATAAGGCTACATCAAGAGGAAACAAACCTTAGAGATAGAACGTAGAACTACTGTATTGTGTCAACTTTCAAGAATCTAGCACAAACCGTGTTTGATTTAGAGTTCTAACTGCATCTGTCAATATAGGAGAAAACAGAGTGAAACCTAAAAATTCAAACTGTTACTGCAAACGAATGCTTCAACGTTAAAGAACGAAACTTGAGCATCCAAGTGGGATTGGTGTACTGATCATTACTTGAAAGTATCATGAAGATTGGATGAAAAAATATATGTTGAATTTCAGGAGACTCTAGTGTTTTGGAAGTTTGGCAACACCTTCAATATGAGTGTTATTCGCCAGTCCCTGCTTTAGGCTACATCAAGAGGAAACAAACCTTAGATATAGAACGTAGAACTAATGTATTGTGTCAAGTTTCAAGAAGCTAGCACCAACCGTGTTTGATTTAGAGTTCGAACGCATCTGTCAATATAGTAGAAAACAGAGTGAAACCTAAAAATTCAAACTGTTACTGCAAACGAATGCTTCAACCTAGGAGAACGAAACTTGGGCATCCAAGTTTGATTGGTGTACTGCTCATTACTTGAAAGTATCATGAAGGTCGGAAGCAAAAATTTATGTTGAGATTTCAGGAGAGTCTAGTGTTTTGGCAGCCTAACAACGCCTTTCATTGAATGTGTCATTCACCAGTATCTGCTTAAGGCTACATCAAGAGGAAACAATCCTTAGAGATAGAACGTAGAACTACTGTATTGTGTCAAGTTTGAAGAAGCTAGCACAAACCGTGTTTGATTTAGAGTTCTAACTGCATCTGTCAATATAGGAGAAAACAGAGTGAAACCTAAAAATTCAAACTGTTACTGCAAACGAATGCTTCAACGTAAAAGAACGAAACTTGAGCATCCAAGTGGGATTGGTGTACTGATCATTACTTGAAAGTATCATGAAGATTGGATGAAAAAATATATGTTGAGATTTCAGGAGACTCTAGTGTTTTGGAAGTTTGGCAACCCCTTCAATATGAGTGTTATTCGCCAGTCCCTGCTTTAGGCTACATCAAGAGGAAACAAACCTTAGAGACAGAACGTAGAACTAATGTATTGTGTCAAGTTTCAAGAAGCTAGCACAAACCGTGTTTGATTTAGAGTTCGAACACATCTGTCAATATAGTAGAAAACAGAATGAAACCTAAAAATTCAAACTGTAACTGCAAACGAATGCTTCACCCTAGGAGAACGAAACTTGGGCATCCAAGTTTGATTGGTGTACTGCTCATTATTGAAAGTATCATGAAGCTCGGAAGCAAAAATTTATGTTGAGATTTCAGGAGACTCTAGTGTTTTGGCAGCCAAACAACGCCTTTCATTGAATGTGTCATTCACCAGTATCTGCTTAAGGCTACATCAAGAGGAAACAAACCTTAGATATCGAACGTAGAACTACTGTATTGTGTCAAGTTTCAAGAAGCTAGCACAAACCGTGTTTGATTAGAGTTCTAACTGCATCTGTTAATATAGGAGAAAGCAGAGTGAAACCGCAATATTCAAACTGTTCCTGCAAACGAATGCTTCAACCTAGGAGAACGAAACTTGGGCATCCAAATTTGACTGATGTACTGCTCATTACTTGAAAGTATCATGAAGGTCGGAAGCAAAAATTTCTGTTGAGATTTCAGGAGAGTCTAGTGTTTTGGCAGCCTAACAACGCCTTTCATTGAATGTGTCATTCACCAGTATCTGCTTAAGGCTACATCAAGAGGAAACAAACCTTAGAGATAGAACGTAGAACTACTGTATTGTGTCAAGTTTCAAGAAGCTAGCACAAACCGTGTTTGATTTAGAGTTCTAACTGCATCTGTCAATATAGGAGAAAACAGAGTGAAACCTAAAAATTCAAACTGTTACTGCAAACGAATGCTTCAACGTAAAAGAACGAAACTTGAGCATCCAAGTGGGATTGGTGTACTGATCATTACTTGAAAGTATCATGAAGATTGGATGAAAAAATATATGTTGAGATTTCAGGAGACTCTAGTGTTTTGGATGTTTGGCAACCCCTTCAATATGAGTGTTATTCGCCAGTCCCTGCTTTAGGCTACATCAAGAGGAAACAAACCTTAGAGATAGAACGTAGAACTAATGTATTGTGTCAAGTTTCAAGAAGCTAGCACAAACCGTGTTTGATATAGTTCGAACTGCATCTGTCAATATAGGAGAAAACAGAGTGAAACCTAAAAATTCAAACTGTTACTGCAAACGAATGCTTCAACCTAGGAGAACGAAACTTGGGCATCCAAGTTTGATTTTTGTACTGCTCATTACTTGAAAGTATCATGAAGGTCGGAATCAAAAATTTATGTTGAGATTTCAGGAGACTCTAGTGTTTTCGCAGCCTAACTTCGCCTTGCATTGAATGTGTCATTCACCAGTATCTGCTTAAGGCTACATCAAGAGAAAACAAACCTTAGAGATAGAACGTAGAACTACTGTATTGTGTCAAGTTTCAAGAAGCTAGCACAAACTGTGTTTGATTTAGAGTTCTAACTGCATCTGTCAATATAGGAGAAAACAGAGTGAAACCTAAAAATTCAAACTGTTACTGCAAACGAATGCTTCAACGTAAAAGAACGAAACTTGAGCATCCAAGTGGAATTGGTGTACTTATCATTACTTAAAAGTATCATGAAGATTGGATGAAAAAATATATGTTGAGATATCAGGAGACTCTAGTGTTTTGGAAGTTTGGCAACACCTTCAATATGAGTGTTATTCGCCAGTCCCTGCTTTAGGCTACATCAAGAGGAAACAAACCTTAGATATAGAACGTAGAACTAATGTATTGTGTCAAGTTTCAAGAAGCTAGCACCAACCGTGTTTGATTTAGAGTTCGAACGCATCTGTCAATATAGTAGAAAACAGAGTGAAACCTAAAAATTCAAACTGTTACTGCAAACGAATGCTTCAACCTAGGAGAACGAAACGTGGGCATCCAAGTTTGATTGGTGTACTGCTCATTACTTGAAAGTATCATGAAGGTCGGAAGCAAAAATTTATGTTGAGATTTCAGGAGAGTCTAGTGTTTTGGCAGCCTAACAACGCCTTTCATTGAATGTGTCATTCACCAGTATCTGCTTAAGGCTACATCAAGAGGAAACAATCCTTAGAGATAGAACGTAGAACTACTGTATTGTGTCAAGTTTGAAGAAGCTAGCACAAACCGTGTTTGATTTAGAGTTCTAACTGCATCTGTCAATATAGGAGAAAACAGAGTGAAACCTAAAAATTCAAACTGTTACTGCAAACGAATGCTTCAACGTAAAAGAACGAAACTTGAGCATCCAAGTGGGATTGGTGTACTGATCATTACTTGAAAGTATCATGAAGATTGGATGAAAAAATATATGTTGAGATTTCAGGAGACTCTAGTGTTTTGGAAGTTTGGCAACCCCTTCAATATGAGTGTTATTCGCCAGTCCCTGCTTTAGGCTACATCAAGAGGAAACAAACCTTAGAGACAGAACGTAGAACTAATGTATTGTGTCAAGTTTCAAGAAGCTAGCACAAACCGTGTTTGATTTAGAGTTCGAACACATCTGTCAATATAGTAGAAAACAGAATGAAACCTAAAAATTCAAACTGTAACTGCAAACGAATGCTTCACCCTAGGAGAACGAAACTTGGGCATCCAAGTTTGATTGGTGTACTGCTCATTATTGAAAGTATCATGAAGCTCGGAAGCAAAAATTTATGTTGAGATTTCAGGAGACTCTAGTGTTTTGGCAGCCAAACAACGCCTTTCATTGAATGTGTCATTCACCAGTATCTGCTTAAGGCTACATCAAGAGGAAACAAACCTTAGATATCGAACATAGAACTACTGTATTGTGTCAAGTTTCAAGAAGCTAGCACAAACCGTGTTTGATTAGAGTTCTAACTGCATCTGTCAATATAGGAGAAAGCAGAGTGAAACCGCAATATTCAAACTGTTCCTGCAAACGAATGCTTCAACCTAGGAGAACGAAACTTGGGCATCCAAATTTGACTGATGTACTGCTCATTACTTGAAAGTATCATGAAGGTCGGAAGCAAAAATTTCTGTTGAGATTTCAGGAGAGTCTAGTGTTTTGGCAGCCTAACAACGCCTTTCATTGAATGTGTCATTCACCAGTATCTGCTTAAGGCTACATCAAGAGGAAACAAACCTTAGAGATAGAACGTAGAACTACTGTATTGTGTCAAGTTTCAAGAAGCTAGCACAAACCGTGTTTGATTTAGAGTTCTAACTGCATCTGTCAATATAGGAGAAAACAGAGTGAAACCTAAAAATTCAAACTGTTACTGCAAACGAATGCTTCAACGTAAAAGAACGAAACTTGAGCATCCAAGTGGGATTGGTGTACTGATAATTACTTGAAAGTATCATGAAGATTGGATGAAAAAATATATGTTGAGATTTCAGGAGACTCTAGTGTTTTGGATGTTTGGCAACCCCTTCAATATGAGTGTTATTCGCCAGTCCCTGCTTTAGGCTACATCAAGAGGAAACAAACCTTAGAGATAGAACGTAGAACTAATGTATTGTGTCAAGTTTCAAGAAGCTAGCACAAACCGTGTTTGATATAGTTCGAACTGCATCTGTCAATATAGGAGAAAACAGAGTGAAACCTAAAAATTCAAACTGTTACTGCAAACGAATTCTTCAACGTAAAAGAACGAAACTTGAGCATCCAAATGGGATTGGTGTAGTGATCATTACTTGAAAGTATCATGAAGATTGGATGAAAAAATATATGTTGAGATTTCAGGAGACTCTAGTGTTTTGGAAGTTTGGCAACCCCTTCAATATGAGTGTTATTCGCCAGTCCCTGCTTTAGGCTACATCAAGAGGAAACAAACCTTAGAGATAGAATGTAGAACTAATGTATTGTGTCAAGTTTCAAGAAGCTAGCACAAACCGTGTTTCATTTAGAGTTCGAACGCATCTGTCAATATAGTAGAAAACATGTGAAACGTAAAAATTCAAACTGTTACTGCAAACGAATGCTTCAACCTAGGAGAACGAAACTTGGGCATCCAAGTTTGATTGGTGTACTGCTCATTACTTGAAAGTATCATGAAGTTCGGAAGCAAAAATTTATGTTGAGATTTCAGGAGACTCTAGTGTTTTGGACGCCTAACAACGCCTTCCATTGAATGTGTCATTCACCAGTATCTGCTTAAGGCTACATCAAGAGGAAACAAACCTTAGAGATAGAACGTAGAACTACTGTATTGTGTCACGTTTCAAGAAGCTAGCACAAACCGTGTTTGATTTAGAGTTCTAACTGCATCTGTCAATATAGGAGAAAACAGAGTGAAACCTAAAAATTCAAACTGTTACTGCAAACGAATGCTTCAACGTAAAAGAACGAAACTTGAGCATCCAAGTGGGATTGGTGTACTGATCATTACTTGAAAGTATCATGAAGATTGGATGAAAAAATATATGTTGAAATTTCAGGAGACTCTAGTGTTTTGGAAGTTTGGCAACCCCTTCAATATGAGTGTTATTCGCCAGTCCCTGCTTTAGGCTACATCAAGGGGAAACAAACCATAGAGATAGAACGTAGAACTAATGTATTGTGTCAAGTTTCAAGAAGCTAGCACAAACCGTGTTTGATATAGTTCGAACTGCATCTGTCAATATAGGAGAAAATAGAGTGAAACCTAAAAATTCAAACTGTTACTGCAAACGAATGCTTCAACCTAGGAGAACGTAACGTGGGCATCCAAGTTTGATTGGTGTATTGCTCATTACTTGAAAGTATCATGAAGGTCGGAAGCAAAAATTTATGTTGAGATTTCAAAATACTCTAGTGTTTTGGCAGACTAACAACGCCTTTCATTGAATGTGTCATTCACCAGTATCTGCTTAAGGATACATCAAGAGAAAACAATCCTTAGAGATAGAACGTAGAACTACTGTATTGTGTCAAGTTTCAAGAAGCTAGCACAAACCGTGTTTGATATAGAGTTCTAACTGCATCTGTCAATATAGGAGGAAACAGAGTGAAACCTAAAAATTCAAACTGTTACTGCGAACGAATGCTTCAAGGTAAAAGAACAAAACTTGAGCATCCAAGTGGGATTGGTGTACTGATCATTACTTGAAAGTATCATGAAGATTGGATGAAAAAATATATGTTGAGATTTCAGGAGACTCTAGTGTTTTGGAAGTTTGGCAACCCCTTCAATATGAGTGTTATTCGCCAGTCCCTGCTTTAGGCTACATCAAGAGGAAACAAACCTTATATAGAACGTAGAACTAATGTATTGTGTCAAGTTTCAAGAAGCTAGCACAAACCGTGTTTGATATAGTTCGAACTGCATCTGTCAATATAGGAGAAAACAGTGAAACCTAAAAATTCAAACTGTTACTGCAAACGAATGCTTCAACCTAGGAGAACGAAACTTGGGCATCCAAGTTTGATTGGTTCACTGCTCATTACTTGAAAGTATCATGAAGGTCGGAAGCAAAAATTTATGTTGAGATTTCAGGAGACTCTAGTGTTTTGGCCGCCTAACAACGCCTTTCATTGAATGTGTCATTCACCAGTATCTGCTTAAGGCTACATCAAGAGGAAACAAACCTTAGAGATAGAACGTAGAACTACTGTATTGTGTCACGTTTCAAGAAGCTAGCACAAACCGTGTTTGATTTAGAGTTCGAACTGCATCTGTCAATATAGGAGAAAACAGAGTGAAACCTAAAAATTCAAACTGTTACTGCAAACGAATGCTTCAACGTAAAAGAACGAAACTTGAGCACCCAAGTGGGATTGGTGTACTGATCATTACTTGAAAGTATCATTAAGATTGGATGAAAAAATATATGTTGAGATTTCAGGAGACTCTAGTGTTTTGGAAGTTTGGCAACCCCTTCAATATGAGTGTTATTCGCCAGTCCCTGCTTTAGGCTACATCAAGAGGAAACAAACCTTAGAGATAGAACGTAGAACTAATGTATTGTGTCAAGTTTCAAGAAGCTAGCACAAACCGTGTTTCATTTAGAGTTCGAACGCATCTGTCAATATAGTAGAAAACAGAGTGAAACCTAAAAATTCAAACTGTTACTGCAAACGAATGCTTCAACCTAGGCGAACAAAACTTGGGCATCCAAGTTTGATTGGTGTACTGCTCATTACTTGAAAGTATCATGAAGTTCGGAAGCAAAAATTTATGTTGAGATTTCAGGAGACTCTAGTGTTTTGGACGCCTAACAACGCCTTCCATTGAATGTGTCATTCACCAGTATCTGCTTAAGGCTACATCAAGAGGAAACAATCCTTAGAGATAGAACGTAGAACTACTGTATTGTGTCACGTTTCAAGAAGCTATCACAAACCGTGTTTGATTTAGAGTTCTAACTGCATCTGTCAATATAGGAGAAAACTGAGTGAAACCTAAAAATTCAAACTGTTACTGCAAACGAATGCTTCAGGTAAAAGAACGAAACTTGAGCATCCAAGTGGGATTGGTGTACTGATCATTACTTGAAAGTATCATGAAGATTGGATGAAAAAATATATGTTGAGATTTCAGGAGACTCTAGTGTTTTGGAAGTTTGGCAACCCCTTCAATATGAGTGTTATTCGCCAGTCCCTGCTTTAGGCTACATCAAGGGGAAACAAACCATAGAGACAGAACGTAGAACTAATGTATTGTGTCAAGTTTCAAGAAGCTAGCACAAACCGTGTTTGATAGAGTTCGAACTGCATCTGTCAATATAGGAGAAAACAGTGAAACCTAAAAATTCAAACTGTTACTGCAAACGAATGCTTCAACCTAGGAGAACAAAACTTGGGCATCCAAGTTTGATTGGTTCACTGCTCATTACTTGAAAGTATCATGAAGGTCGGAAGCAAAAATTTATGTTGAGATTTCAGGAGACTCTAGTGTTTTGGCCGCCTAACAACGCCTTTCATTGAATGTGTCATTCACCAGTATCTGCTTAAGGCTACATCAAGAGGAAACAAACCTTAGAGATAGAACGTAGAACTACTGTATTGTGTCAAGTTTCAAGAAGCTAGCACAAACCGTGTTTGATTTAGAGTTCGAACTGCATCTGTCAATATAGGAGAAAACAGAGTGAAACCTAAAAATTCAAACTGTTACTGCAAACGAATGCTTCAACGTAAAAGAACGAAACTTGAGCACCCAAGTGGGATTGGTGTACTGATCATTACTTGAAAGTATCATTAAGATTGGATGAAAAAATATATGTTGAGATTTCAGGAGACTCTAGTGTTTTGGAAGTTTGGCAACCCCTTCAATATGAGTGTTATTCGCCAGTCCCTGCTTTAGGCTACATCAAGAGGAAACAAACCTTAGAGATAGAACGTAGAACTAATGTATTGTGTCAAGTTTCAAGAAGCTAGCACAAACCGTGTTTCATTTAGAGTTCGAACGCATCTGTCAATATAGTAGAAAACAGAGTGAAACCTAAAAATTCAAACTGTTACTGCAAACGAATGCTTCAACCTAGGCGAACAAAACTTGGGCATCCAAGTTTGATTGGTGTACTGCTCATTACTTGAAAGTATCATGAAGTTCGGAAGCAAAAATTTATGTTGAGATTTCAGGAGACTCTAGTGTTTTGGACGCCTAACAACGCCTTCCATTGAATGTGTCATTCACCAGTATCTACTTAAGGCTACATCAAGAGGAAACAAACCTTAGAGATAGAACGTAGAACTACTGTATTGTGTCACGTTTCAAGAAGCTAGCACAAACCGTGTTTGATTTAGAGTTCTAACTGCATCTGTCAATATAGGAGAAAACTGAGTGAAACCTAAAAATTCAAACTGTTACTGCAAACGAATGCTTCAGGTAAAAGAACGAAACTTGAGCATCCAAGTGGGATTGGTGTACTGATCATTACTTGAAAGTATCATGAAGATTGGATGAAAAAATATATGTTGAGATTTCAGGAGACTCTAGTGTTTTGGAAGTTTGGCAACCCCTTCAATATGAGTGTTATTCGCCAGTCCCTGCTTTAGGCTACATCAAGGGGAAACAAACCATAGAGACAGAACGTAGAACTAATGTATTGTGTCAAGTTTCAAGAAGCTAGCACAAATCGTGTTTGATAGAGTTCGAACTGCATCTGTCAATATAGGAGAAAATAGAGTGAAACCTAAAAATTCAAACTGTTACTGCAAACGAATGCTTCAACCTAGGAGAACGAAACTTGGGCATCCAAGTTTGATTGGTTCACTGCTCATTACTTGAAAGTATCATGAAGGTTGGAAGCAAAAATTTATGTTGAGATTTCAGGAGACTCTAGTGTTTTGGCCGCCTAACAACGCCTTTCATTGAATGTGTCATTCACCAGTATCTGCTTAAGGCTACATCAAGAGGAAACAAACCTTAGAGATAGAACGTAGAACTACTGTATTGTGTCACGTTTCAAGAAGCTAGCACAAACCGTGTTTGATTTAGAGTTCTAACTGCATCTGTCAATATAGGAGAAAACAGAGTGAAACCTAAAAATTCAAACTGTTACTGCGAACGAATGCTTCAAGGTAAAAGAACAAAACTTGAGCACCCAAGTGGGATTGGTGTACTGATCATTACTTGAAAGTATCATGAAGATTGGATGAAAAAATATATGTTGAGATTTCAGGAGACTCTAGTGTTTTGGAAGTTTGGCAACCCCTTCAATATGAGTGTTATTCGCCAGTCCCTGCTTTAGGCTACATCAAGAGGAAACAAACCTTAGAGATAGAACGTAGAACTAATGTATTGTGTCAAGTTTCAAGAAGCTAGCACAAACCGTGTTTCATTTAGAGTTCGAACGCATCTGTCAATATAGTAGAAAACAGAGTGAAACCTAAAAATTCAAACTGTTACTGCAACGAATGCTTCAACCTAGGCGAACAAACTTGGACATCCAAGTTTGATTGGTGTACTGCTCATTACTTGAAAGTATCATGAAGTTCGGAAGCAAAAATTTATGTTGAGATTTCAGGAGACTCTAGTGTTTTGGACGCCTAACAACGCCTTCCATTGAATGTGTCATTCACCAGTATCTGCTTAAGGCTACATCAAGAGGAAACAATCCTTAGAGATAGAACGTAGAACTACTGTATTGTGTCACGTTTCAAGAAGCTAGCACAAACCGTGTTTGATTTAGAGTTCTAACTGCATCTGTCAATATAGGAGAAACTGAGTGAAACCTAAAAATTCAAACTGTTACTGCAAACGAATGCTTCAGGTAAAAGAACGAAACTTGAGCATCCAAGTGGGATTGGTGTACTGATCATTACTTGAAAGTATCATGAAGATTGGATGAAAAAATATATGTTGAGATTTCAGGAGACTCTAGTGTTTTGGAAGTTTGGCAACCCCTTCAATATGAGTGTTATTCGCCAGTCCCTGCTTTAGGCTACATCAAGGGGAAACAAACCATAGAGACAGAACGTAGAACTAATGTATTGTGTCAAGTTTCAAGAAGCTAGCACAAACCGTGTTTGATAGAGTTCGAACTGCATCTGTCAATATAGGAGAAAACATTGAAACCTAAAAATTCAAACTGTTACTGCAAACGAATGCTTCAACCTAGGAGAACAAAACTTGGGCATCCAAGTTTGATTGGTTCACTGCTCATTACTTGAAAGTATCATGAAGGTCGGAAGCAAAAATTTATGTTGAGATTTCAGGAGACTCTAGTGTTTTGGCCGCCTAACAACGCCTTTCATTGAATGTGTCATTCACCAGTATCTGCTTAAGGCTACATCAAGAGGAAACAAACCTTAGAGATAGAACGTAGAACTACTGTATTGTGTCAAGTTTCAAGAAGCTAGCACAAACCGTGTTTGATTTAGAGTTCGAACTGCATCTGTCAATATAGGAGAAAACAGAGTGAAACCTAAAAATTCAAACTGTTACTGCAAACGAATGCTTCAACGTAAAAGAACGAAACTTGAGCACCCAAGTGGGATTGGTGTACTGATCATTACTTGAAAGTATCATTAAGATTGGATGAAAAAATATATGTTGAGATTTCAGGAGACTCTAGTGTTTTGGAAGTTTGGCAACCCCTTCAATATGAGTGTTATTCGCCAGTCCCTGCTTTAGGCTACATCAAGAGGAAACAAACCTTAGAGATAGAACGTAGAACTAATGTATTGTGTCAAGTTTCAAGAAGCTAGCACAAACCGTGTTTCATTTAGAGTTCGAACGCATCTGTCAATATAGTAGAAAACAGAGTGAAACCTAAAAATTCAAACTGTTACTGCAAACGAATGCTTCAACCTAGGCGAACAAAACTTGGGCATCCAAGTTTGATTGGTGTACTGCTCATTACTTGAAAGTATCATGAAGTTCGGAAGCAAAAATTTATGTTGAGATTTCAGGAGACTCTAGTGTTTTGGACGCCTAACAACGCCTTCCATTGAATCTGTCATTCACCAGTATCTGCTTAAGGCTACATCAAGAGGAAACAAACCTTAGAGATAGAACGTAGAACTACTGTATTGTGTCACGTTTCAAGAAGCTAGCACAAACCGTGTTTGATTTAGAGTTCTAACTGCATCTGTCAATATAGGAGAAAACTGAGTGAAACCTAAAAATTCAAACTGTTACTGCAAACGAATGCTTCAGGTAAAAGAACGAAACTTGAGCATCCAAGTGGGATTGGTGTACTGATCATTACTTGAAAGTATCATGAAGATTGGATGAAAAAATATATGTTGAGATTTCAGGAGACTCTAGTGTTTTGGAAGTTTGGCAACCCCTTCAATATGAGTGTTATTCGCCAGTCCCTGCTTTAGGCTACATCAAGGGGAAACAAACCATAGAGACAGAACGTAGAACTAATGTATTGTGTCAAGTTTCAAGAAGCTAGCACAAATCGTGTTTGATAGAGTTCGAACTGCATCTGTCAATATAGGAGAAAATAGAGTGAAACCTAAAAATTCAAACTGTTACTGCAAACGAATGCTTCAACCTAGGAGAACGAAACTTGGGCATCCAAGTTTGATTGGTTCACTGCTCATTACTTGAAAGTATCATGAAGGTTGGAAGCAAAAATTTATGTTGAGATTTCAGGAGACTCTAGTGTTTTGGCCGCCTAACAACGCCTTTCATTGAATGTGTCATTCACCAGTATCTGCTTAAGGCTACATCAAGAGGAAACAAACCTTAGAGATAGAACGTAGAACTACTGTATTGTGTCACGTTTCAAGAAGCTAGCACAAACCGTGTTTGATTTAGAGTTCTAACTGCATCTGTCAATATAGGAGAAAACAGAGTGAAACCTAAAAATTCAAACTGTTACTGCAAACGAATGCTTCAACGTAAAAGAACGAAACTTGAGCATCCAAGTGGGATTGGTGTACTGATCATTACTTGAAAGTATCATGAAGATTGGATGAAAAAATATATGTTGAGATTTCAGGAGACTCTAGTGTTTTGGAAGTTTGGCAACCCCTTCAATATGAGTGTTATTCGCCAGTCCCTGCTTTAGGCTACATCAAGGGGAAACAAACCATAGAGATAGAACGTAGAACTAATGTATTGTGTCAAGTTTCAAGAAGCTAGCACAAACCGTGTTTGATATAGTTCGAACTGCATCTGTCAATATAGGAGAAAATAGAGTGAAACCTAAAAATTCAAACTGTTACTGCAAACGAATGCTTCAACCTAAGAGAACGTAACGTGGGCATCCAAGTTTGATTGGTGTATTGCTCATTACTTGAAAGTATCATGAAGGTCGGAAGCAAAAATTTATGTTGAGATTTCAAAAGACTCTAGTGTTTTGGCAGACTAACAACGCCTTTCATTGAATGTGTCATTCACCAGTATCTGCTTAAGGATACATCAAGAGAAAACAATCCTTAGAGATAGAACGTAGAACTACTGTATTGTGTCAAGTTTCAAGAAGCTAGCACAAACCGTGTTTGATATAGAGTTCTAACTGCATCTGTCAATATAGGAGGAAACAGAGTGAAACCTAAAAATTCAAACTGTTACTGCGAACGAATGCTTCAAGGTAAAAGAACAAAACTTGAGCATCCAAGTGGGATTGGTGTACTGATCATTACTTGAAAGTATCATGAAGATTGGATGAAAAAATATATGTTGAGATTTCAGGAGACTCTAGTGTTTTGGAAGTTTGGCAACCCATTCAATATGAGTGTTATTCGCCAGTCCCTGCTTTAGGCTACATCAAGAGGAAACAAACCTTATATAGAACGTAGAACTAATGTATTGTGTCAAGTTTCAAGAAGCTAGCACAAACCGTGTTTGATATAGTTCGAACTGCATCTGTCAATATAGGAGAAAACAGTGAAACCTAAAAATTCAAACTGTTACTGCAAACGAATGCTTCAACCTAGGAGAACGAAACTTGGGCATCCAAGTTTGATTGGTTCACTGCTCATTACTTGAAAGTATCATGAAGGTCGGAAGCAAAAATTTATGTTGAGATTTCAGGAGACTCTAGTGTTTTGGCCGCCTAACAACGCCTTTCATTGAATGTGTCATTCACCAGTATCTGCTTAAGGCTACATCAAGAGGAAACAAACCTTAGAGATAGAACGTAGAACTACTGTATTGTGTCAAGTTTCAAGAAGCTAGCACAAACCGTGTTTGATTTAGAGTTCGAACTGCATCTGTCAATATAGGAGAAAACAGAGTGAAACCTAAAAATTCAAACTGTTACTGCAAACGAATGCTTCAACGTAAAAGAACGAAACTTGAGCACCCAAGTGGGATTGGTGTACTGATCATTACTTGAAAGTATCATTAAGATTGGATGAAAAAATATATGTTGAGATTTCAGGAGACTCTAGTGTTTTGGAAGTTTGGCAACCCCTTCAATATGAGTGTTATTCGCCAGTCCCTGCTTTAGGCTACATCAAGAGGAAACAAACCTTAGAGATAGAACGTAGAACTAATGTATTGTGTCAAGTTTCAAGAAGCTAGCACAAACCGTGTTTCATTTAGAGTTCGAACGCATCTGTCAATATAGTAGAAAACAGAGTGAAACCTAAAAATTCAAACTGTTACTGCAAACGAATGCTTCAACCTAGGCGAACAAAACTTGGGCATCCAAGTTTGATTGGTGTACTGCTCATTACTTGAAAGTATCATGAAGTTCGGAAGCAAAAATTTATGTTGAGATTTCAGGAGACTCTAGTGTTTTGGACGCCTAACAACGCCTTCCATTGAATCTGTCATTCACCAGTATCTGCTTAAGGCTACATCAAGAGGAAACAAACCTTAGAGATAGAACGTAGAACTACTGTATTGTGTCACGTTTCAAGAAGCTAGCACAAACCGTGTTTGATTTAGAGTTCTAACTGCATCTGTCAATATAGGAGAAAACTGAGTGAAACCTAAAAATTCAAACTGTTACTGCAAACGAATGCTTCAGGTAAAAGAACGAAACTTGAGCATCCAAGTGGGATTGGTGTACTGATCATTACTTGAAAGTATCATGAAGATTGGATGAAAAAATATATGTTGAGATTTCAGGAGACTCTAGTGTTTTGGAAGTTTGGCAACCCCTTCAATATGAGTGTTATTCGCCAGTCCCTGCTTTAGGCTACATCAAGGGGAAACAAACCATAGAGACAGAACGTAGAACTAATGTATTGTGTCAAGTTTCAAGAAGCTAGCACAAACCGTGTTTGATAGAGTTCGAACTGCATCTGTCAATATAGGAGAAAATAGAGTGAAACCTAAAAATTCAAACTGTTACTGCAAACGAATGCTTCAACCTAGGAGAACGAAACTTGGGCATCCAAGTTTGATTGGTTCACTGCTCATTACTTGAAAGTATCATGAAGGTTGGAAGCAAAAATTTATGTTGAGATTTCAGGAGACTCTAGTGTTTTGGCCGCCTAACAACGCCTTTCATTGAATGTGTCATTCACCAGTATCTGCTTAAGGCTACATCAAGAGGAAACAAACCTTAGAGATAGAACGTAGAACTACTGTATTGTGTCACGTTTCAAGAAGCTAGCACAAACCGTGTTTGATTTAGAGTTCTAACTGCATCTGTCAATATAGGAGAAAACAGAGTGAAACCTAAAAATTCAAACTGTTACTGCGAACGAATGCTTCAAGGTAAAAGAACAAAACTTGAGCATCCAAGTGGGATTGGTGTACTGATCATTACTTGAAAGTATCATGAAGATTGGATGAAAAAATATATGTTGAGATTTCAGGAGACTCTAGTGTTTTGGAAGTTTGGCAACCCCTTCAATATGAGTGTTATTCGCCAGTCCCTGCTTTAGGCTACATCAAGAGGAAACAAACCTTATATAGAACGTAGAACTAATGTATTGTGTCAAGTTTCAAGAAGCTAGCACAAACCGTGTTTGATATAGTTCGAACTGCATCTGTCAATATAGGAGAAAACAGTGAAACCTAAAAATTCAAACTGTTACTGCAAACGAATGCTTCAACCTAGGAGAACGAAACTTGGGCATCCAAGTTTGATTGGTTCACTGCTCATTACTTGAAAGTATCATGAAGGTCGGAAGCAAAAATTTATGTTGAGATTTCAGGAGACTCTAGTGTTTTGGCCGCCTAACAACGCCTTTCATTGAATGTGTCATTCACCAGTATCTGCTTAAGGCTACATCAAGAGGAAACAAACCTTAGAGATAGAACGTAGAACTACTGTATTGTGTCAAGTTTCAAGAAGCTAGCACAAACCGTGTTTGATTTAGAGTTCGAACTGCATCTGTCAATATAGGAGAAAACAGAGTGAAACCTAAAAATTCAAACTGTTACTGCAAACGAATGCTTCAACGTAAAAGAACGAAACTTGAGCACCCAAGTGGGATTGGTGTACTGATCATTACTTGAAAGTATCATTAAGATTGGATGAAAAAATATATGTTGAGATTTCAGGAGACTCTAGTGTTTTGGAAGTTTGGCAACCCCTTCAATATGAGTGTTATTCGCCAGTCCCTGCTTTAGGCTACATCAAGAGGAAACAAAACTTAGAGATAGAACGTAGAACTAATGTATTGTGTCAAGTTTCAAGAAGCTAGCACAAACCGTGTTTCATTTAGAGTTCGAACGCATCTGTCAATATAGTAGAAAACAGAGTGAAACCTAAAAATTCAAACTGTTACTGCAAACGAATGCTTCAACCTAGGCGAACAAAACTTGGGCATCCAAGTTTGATTGGTGTACTGCTCATTACTTGAAAGTATCATGAAGTTCGGAAGCAAAAATTTATGTTGAGATTTCAGGAGACTCTAGTGTTTTGGACGCCTAACAACGCCTTCCATTGAATGTGTCATTCACCAGTATCTGCTTAAGGCTACATCAAGAGGAAACAAACCTTAGAGATAGAACGTAGAAGTACTGTATTGTGTCACGTTTCAAGAAGCTAGCACAAACCGTGTTTGATTTAGAGTTCTAACTGCATCTGTCAATATAGGAGAAAACTGAGTGAAACCTAAAAATTCAAACTGTTACTGCAAACGAATGCTTCAGGTAAAAGAACGAATCTTGAGCATCCAAGTGGGATTGGTGTACTGATCATTACTTGAAAGTATCATGAAGATTGGATGAAAAAATATATGTTGAGATTTCAGGAGACTCTAGTGTTTTGGAAGTTTGGCAACCCCTTCAATATGAGTGTTATTCGCCAGTCCCTGCTTTAGGCTACATCAAGGGGAAACAAACCATAGAGATAGAACGTAGAACTAATGTATTGTGTCAAGTTTCAAGAAGCTAGCACAAACCGTGTTTGATATAGTTCGAACTGCATCTGTCAATATAGGAGAAAATAGAGTGAAACCTAAAAATTCAAACTGTTACTGCAAACGAATGCTTCAACCTAGGAGAACGTAACGTGGGCATCCAAGTTTGATTGGTGTATTGCTCATTACTTGAAAGTATCATGAAGGTCGGAAGCAAAAATTTATGTTGAGATTTCAAAAGACTCTAGTGTTTTGGCAGACTAACAACGCCTTTCATTGAATGTGTCATTCACCAGTATCTGCTTAAGGATACATCAAGAGAAAACAATCCTTAGAGATAGAACGTAGAACTACTGTATTGTGTCAAGTTTCAAGAAGCTAGCACAAACCGTGTTTGATATAGAGTTCTAACTGCATCTGTCAATATAGGAGGAAACAGAGTGAAACCTAAAAATTCAAACTGTTACTGCGAACGAATGTTTCAAGGTAAAAGAACAAAACTTGAGCATCCAAATGGGATTGGTGTACTGATCATTACTTGAAAGTATCATGAAGATTGGATGAAAAAATATATGTTGAGATTTCAGGAGACTCTAGTGTTTTGGAAGTTTGGCAACCCCTTCAATATGAGTGTTATTCGCCAGTCCCTGCTTTAGGCTACATCAAGAGGAAACAAACCTTATATAGAACGTAGAACTAATGTATTGTGTCAAGTTTCAAGAAGCTAGCACAAACCGTGTTTGATATAGTTCGAACTGCATCTGTCAATATAGGAGAAAACAGTGAAACCTAAAAATTCAAACTGTTACTGCAAACGAATGCTTCAACCTAGGAGAACGAAACTTGGGCATCCAAGTTTGATTGGTTCACTGCTCATTACTTGAAAGTATCATGAAGGTCGGAAGCAAAAATTTATGTTGAGATTTCAGGAGACTCTAGTGTTTTGGCCGCCTAACAACGCCTTTCATTGAATGTGTCATTCACCAGTATCTGCTTAAGGCTACATCAAGAGGAAACAAACCTTAGAGTTAGAACGTAGAACTACTGTATTGTGTCACGTTTCAAGAAGCTAGCACAAACCGTGTTTGATTTAGAGTTCTAACTGCATCTGTCAATATAGGAGAAAACTGAGTGAAACCTAAAAATTCAAACTGTTACTGCAAACGAATGCTTCAGGTAAAAGAACGAAACTTGAGCATCCAAGTGGGATTGGTGTACTGATCATTACTTGAAAGTATCATGAAGATTGGATGAAAAAATATATGTTGAGATTTCAGGAGACTCTAGTGTTTTGGAAGTTTGGCAACCCCTTCAATATGAGTGTTATTCGCCAGTCCCTGCTTTAGGCTACATCAAGGGGAAACAAACCATAGAGATAGAACGTAGAACTAATGTATTGTGTCAAGTTTCAAGAAGCTAGCACAAACCGTGTTTGATAGAGTTCGAACTGCATCTGTCAATATAGGAGAAAATAGAGTGAAAAATAAAAATTCAAACTGTTACTGCAAACGAATGCTTCAACCTAGGAGAACGAAACTTGGGCATCCAAGTTTGATTGGTGTATTGCTCATTACTTGAAAGTATCATGAAGGTCGGAAGCAAAAATTGATGTTGAGATTTCAAGAGACTCTAGTGTTTTGGCAGACTAACAACGCCTTTCATTGAATGTGTCATTCACCAGTATCTGCTTAAGGATACATCAAGAGGAAACAAACCTTAGAGATAGAACGTAGAACTACTGTATTGTGTCAAGTTTCAAGAAGCTAGCACAAACTGTGTTTGATTTAGAGTTCTAACTGCATCTGTCAATATAGGAGAAAACAGAGTGAAACCTAAAAATTCAAACTGTTACTGCAAACGAATGCTTCAACGTAAAAGAACGAAACTTGAGCATCCAAGTGGAATTGGTGTACTTATCATTACTTAAAAGTATCATGAAGATTGGATGAAAAAATATATGTTGAGATATCAGGAGACTCTAGTGTTTTGGAAGTTTGGCAACCCCTTCAATATGAGTGTTATTCGCCAGTCCCTGCCTTAGGCTACATTAGTAGGAAACAAACCTTAGATATTGAACGTAGAACTAATGTATTGTGTCAAGTTTCAAGAAGCTAGCACCAACCGTGTTTGATTTAGAGTTCGAACGCATCTGTCAATATAGTAGAAAACAGAGTGAAACCTAAAAATTCAAACTGTTACTGCAAACGAATGCTTCAACCTAGGAGAACGAAACGTGGGCATCAAAGTTTGATTGGTGTACTGCTCATTACTTGAAAGTATCATGAAGGTCGGAAGCAAAAATTTATGTTGAGATTTCAGGAGAGTCTAGTGTTTTGGCAGCCTAACAACGCCTTTCATTGAATGTGTCATTCACCAGTATCTGCTTAAGGCTACATCAAGAGGAAACAATCCTTAGAGACAGAACGTAGAACTACTGTATTGTGTCAAGTTTGAAGAAGCTAGCACAAACCGTGTTTGATTTAGAGTTCTAACTGCATCTGTCAATATAGGAGAAAACAGAGTGAAACCTAAAAATTCAAACTGTTACTGCAAACGAATGCTTCAACGTAAAAGAACGAAACTTGAGCATCCAAGTGGGATTGGTGTAGTGATCATTACTTGAAAGTATCATGAAGATTGGATGAAAAAATATATGTTGAGATTTCAGGAGACTCTAGTGTTTTGGAAGTTTGGCAACCCCTTCAATATGAGTGTTATTCGCCAGTCCCTGCTTTAGGCTACATCAAGAGGAAACAAACCTTAGAGATAGAACGTAGAACTAATGTATTGTGTCAAGTTTCAAGAAGCTAGCACAAACCGTGTTTCATTTAGAGTTCGAACGCATCTGTCAATATAGTAGAAAACAGAGTGAAACCTAAAAATTCAAACTGTTACTGCAAACGAATGCTTCAACCTAGGCGAACAAAACTTGGGCATCCAAGTTTGATTGGTGTACTGCTCATTACTTGAAAGTATCATGAAGTTCGGAAGCAAAAATTTATGTTGAGATTTCAGGAGACTCTAGTGTTTTGGACGCCTAACAACGCCTTCCATTGAATGTGTCATTCACCAGTATCTGCTTAAGGCTACATCAAGAGGAAACAAACCTTAGAGATAGAACGTAGAACTACTGTATTGTGTCACGTTTCAAGAAGCTAGCACAAACCGTGTTTGATTTAGAGTTCTAACTGCATCTGTCAATATAGGAGAAAACTGAGTGAAACCTAAAAATTCAAACTGTTACTGCAAACGAATGCTTCAGGTAAAAGAACGAAACTTGAGCATCCAAGTGGGATTGGTGTACTGATCATTACTTGAAAGTATCATGAAGATTGGATGAAAAAAATATATGTTGAGATTTCAGGAGACTCTAGTGTTTTGGAAGTTTGGCAACCCCTTCAATATGAGTGTTATTCGCCAGTCCCTGCTTTAGGCTACATCAAGGGGAAACAAACCATAGAGATAGAACGTAGAACTAATGTATTGTGTCAAGTTTCAAGAAGCTAGCACAAACCGTGTTTGATAGAGTTCGAACTGCATCTGTCAATATAGGAGAAAATAGAGTGAAACCTAAAAATTCAAACTGTTACTGCAAACGAATGCTTCAACCTAGGAGAACGAAACTTGGGCATCCAAGTTTGATTGGTGTATTGCTCATTACTTGAAAGTATCATGAAGGTCGGAAGCAAAAATTGATGTTGAGATTTCAAGAGACTCTAGTGTTTTGGCAGACTAACAACGCCTTTCATTGAATGTGTCATTCACCAGTATCTGCTTAAGGATACATCAAGAGGAAACAAACCTTAGAGATAGAACGTAGAACTACTGTATTGTGTCAAGTTTCAAGAAGCTAGCACAAACCATGTTTGATTTAGAGTTCTAACTGCATCTGTCAATATAGGAGGAAACAGAGTGAAACCTAAAAATTCAAACTGTTACTGCGAACGAATGCTTCAACGTAAAAGAACAAAACTTGAGCATCCAAGTGGGATTGGTGTACTGATCATTACTTGAAAGTATCATGAAGATTGGATGAAAAAATATATGTTGAGATTTCAGGAGACTCTAGTGTTTTGGAAGTTTGGCAACCCCTTCAATATGAGTGTTATTCGCCAGTCCCTGCTTTAGGCTACATCAAGGGGAAACAAACCATAGAGATAGAACGTAGAACTAATGTATTGTGTCAAGTTTCAAGAAGCTAGCACAAACCGTGTTTGATATAGTTCGAACTGCATCTGTCAATATAGGAGAAAATAGAGTGAAACCTAAAAATTCAAACTGTTACTGCAAACGAATGCTTCAACCTAGGAGAACGAAACGTGGGCATCCAAGTTTGATTGGTGTATTGCTCATTACTTGAAAGTATCATGAAGGTCGGAAGCAAAAATTTATGTTGAGATTTCAAAAGACTCTAGTGTTTTGGCAGACTAACAACGCCTTTCATTGAATGTGTCATTCACCAGTATCTGCTTAAGGATACTTCAAGAGAAAACAATCCTTAGAGATAGAACGTAGAACTACTGTATTGTGTCAAGTTTCAAGAAGCTAGCACAAACCGTGTTTGATTTAGAGTTCTAACTGCATCTGTCAATATAGGAGGAAACAGAGTGAAACCTAAAAATTCAAACTGTTACTGCGAACGAATGCTTCAAGGTAAAAGAACATAACTTGAGCATCCAAGTGGGATTGGTGTACTGATCATTACTTGAAAGTATCATGAAGATTGGATGAAAAAATATATGTTGAGATTTCAGGAGACTCTAGTGTTTTGGAAGTTTGGCAACCCCTTCAATATGAGTGTTATTCGCCAGTCCCTGCTTTAGGCTACATCAAGAGGAAACAAACCTTAGAGATAGAACGTAGAACTAATGTATTGTGTCAAGTTTCAAGAAGCTAGCACAAACCGTGTTTCATTTAGAGTTCGAACGCATCTGTCAATATAGTAGAAAACAGAGTGAAACCTAAAAATTCAAACTGTTACTGCAAACGAATGCTTCAACCTAGGCGAACAAAACTTGGGCATCCAAGTTTGATTGGTGTACTGCTCATTACTTGAAAGTATCATGAAGTTCGGAAGCAAAAATTTATGTTGAGATTTCAGGAGACTCTAGTGTTTTGGACGCCTAACAACGCCTTCCATTGAATGTGTCATTCACCAGTATCTGCTTAAGGCTACATCAAGAGGAAACAAACCTTAGAGTTAGAACGTAGAACTACTGTATTGTGTCACGTTTCAAGAAGCTAGCACAAACCGTGTTTGATTTAGAGTTCTAACTGCATCTGTCAATATAGGAGAAAACTGAGTGAAACCTAAAAATTCAAACTGTTACTGCAAACGAATGCTTCAGGTAAAAGAACGAAACTTGAGCATCCAAGTGGGATTGGTGTACTGATCATTACTTGAAAGTATCATGAAGATTGGATGAAAAAATATATGTTGAGATTTCAGGAGACTCTAGTGTTTTGGAAGTTTGGCAACCCCTTCAATATGAGTGTTATTCGCCAGTCCCTGCTTTAGGCTACATCAAGGGGAAACAAACCATAGAGATAGAACGTAGAACTAATGTATTGTGTCAAGTTTCAAGAAGCTAGCACAAACCGTGTTTGATAGAGTTCGAACTGCATCTGTCAATATAGGAGAAAATAGAGTGAAAAATAAAAATTCAAACTGTTACTGCAAACGAATGCTTCAACCTAGGAGAACGAAACTTGGGCATCCAAGTTTGATTGGTGTATTGCTCATTACTTGAAAGTATCATGAAGGTCGGAAGCAAAAATTGATGTTGAGATTTCAAGAGACTCTAGTGTTTTGGCAGACTAACAACGCCTTTCATTGAATGTGTCATTCACCAGTATCTGCTTAAGGATACATCAAGAGGAAACAAACCTTAGAGATAGAACGTAGAACTACTGTATTGTGTCAAGTTTCAAGAAGCTAGCACAAACTGTGTTTGATTTAGAGTTCTAACTGCATCTGTCAATATAGGAGAAAACAGAGTGAAACCTAAAAATTCAAACTGTTACTGCAAACGAATGCTTCAACGTAAAAGAACGAAACTTGAGCATCCAAGTAAAATTGGTGTACTTATCATTACTTAAAAGTATCATGAAGATTGGATGAAAAAATATATGTTGAGATATCAGGAGACTCTAGTGTTTTGGAAGTTTGGCAACCCCTTCAATATGAGTGTTATTCGCCAGTCCCTGCCTTAGGCTACATTAGTAGGAAACAAACCTTAGATATTGAACGTAGAACTAATGTATTGTGTCAAGTTTCAAGAAGCTAGCACCAACCGTGTTTGATTTAGAGTTCGAACGCATCTGTCAATATAGTAGAAAACAGAGTGAAACCTAAAAATTCAAACTGTTACTGCAAACGAATGCTTCAACCTAGGAGAACGAAACGTGGGCATCCAAGTTTGATTGGTGTACTGCTCATTACTTGAAAGTATCATGAAGGTCGGAAGCAAAAATTTATGTTGAGATTTCAGGAGAGTCTAGTGTTTTGGCAGCCTAACAACGCCTTTCATTGAATGTGTCATTCACCAGTATCTGCTTAAGGCTACATCAAGAGGAAACAATCCTTAGAGACAGAACGTAGAACTACTGTATTGTGTCAAGTTTGAAGAAACTAGCACAAACCGTGTTTGATTTAGAGTTCTAACTGCATCTGTCAATATAGGAGAAAACAGAGTGAAACCTAAAAAATTCAAACTGTTACTGCAAACGAATGCTTCAACGTAAAAGAACGAAACTTGAGCATCCAAGTGGGATTGGTGTAGTGATCATTACTGAAAGTATCATGAAGATTGGATGAAAAAATATATGTTGAGATTTCAGGAGACTCTAGTGTTTTGGAAGTTTGGCAACCCCTTCAATATGAGTGTTATTCGCCAGTCCCTGCTTTAGGCTACATCAAGAGGAAACAAACCTTAGAGATAGAACGTAGAACTAATGTATTGTGTCAAGTTTCAAGAAGCTAGCACAAACCGTGTTTCATTTAGAGTTCGAACGCATCTGTCAATATAGTAGAAAACAGAGTGAAACCTAAAAATTCAAACTGTTACTGCAAACGAATGCTTCAACCTAGGCGAACAAAACTTGGGCATCCAAGTTTGATTGGTGTACTGCTCATTACTTGAAAGTATCATGAAGTTCGGAAGCAAAAATTTATGTTGAGATTTCAGGAGACTCTAGTGTTTTGGACGCCTAACAACGCCTTCCATTGAATGTGTCATTCACCAGTATCTGCTTAAGGCTACATCAAGAGGAAACAAACCTTAGAGATAGAACGTAGAACTACTGTATTGTGTCACGTTTCAAGAAGCTAGCACAAACCGTGTTTGATTTAGAGTTCTAACTGCATCTGTCAATATAGGAGAAAACTGAGTGAAACCTAAAAATTCAAACTGTTACTGCAAACGAATGCTTCAGGTAAAAGAACGAAACTTGAGCATCCAAGTGGGATTGGTGTACTGATCATTACTTGAAAGTATCATGAAGATTGGATGAAAAATATATGTTGAGATTTCAGGAGACTCTAGTGTTTTGGAAGTTTGGCAACCCCTTCAATATGAGTGTTATTCGCCAGTCCCTGCTTTAGGCTACATCAAGGGGAAACAAACCATAGAGATAGAACGTAGAACTAATGTATTGTGTCAAGTTTCAAGAAGCTAGCACAAACCGTGTTTGATAGAGTTCGAACTGCATCTGTCAATATAGGAGAAAATAGAGTGAAACCTAAAAATTCAAACTGTTACTGCAAACGAATGCTTCAACCTAGGAGAACGAAACTTGGGCATCCAAGTTTGATTGGTGTATTGCTCATTACTTGAAAGTATCATGAAGGTCGGAAGCAAAAATTGATGTTGAGATTTCAAGAGACTCTAGTGTTTTGGCAGACTAACAACGCCTTTCATTGAATGTGTCATTCACCAGTATCTGCTTAAGGATACATCAAGAGGAAACAAACCTTAGAGATAGAACGTAGAACTACTGTATTGTGTCAAGTTTCAAGAAGCTAGCACAAACCATGTTTGATTTAGAGTTCTAACTGCATCTGTCAATATAGGAGGAAACAGAGTGAAACCTAAAAATTCAAACTGTTACTGCGAACGAATGCTTCAACGTAAAAGAACAAAACTTGAGCATCCAAGTGGGATTGGTGTACTGATCATTACTTGAAAGTATCATGAAGATTGGATGAAAAAATATATGTTGAGATTTCAGGAGACTCTAGTGTTTTGGAAGTTTGGCAACCCCTTCAATATGACTGTTATTCGCCAGTCCCTGCTTTAGGCTAGATCAAGAGGAAACAAACCTTAGATATACAACGTAGAACTAATGTATTGTGTCAAGTTTCAAGAAGCTACCACAAACCATGTTTGATATAGTTCGAACTGCATCTGTCAATATAGGAGAAAACAGAGTGAAACCTAAAAATTCAAACTGTTACTTCAAACGAATGCTTCAACCTAGGAGAACGAAACTTGGGCATCCAAGTTTGATTGGTTCACTGCTCATTACTTGAAAGTATCATGAAGGTTGGAAGCAAAAATTTATGTTGAGATTTCAGGAGATTCTAGTGTTTTGGCCGCCTAACAACGCCTTTCATTGAATGTGTCATTCACCAGTATCTGCTTAAGGCTACATCAAGAGGAAACAAACCTTAGAGATAGAACGTAGAACTACTGTATTGTGTCACGTTTCAAGAAGCTAGGACAAACCGTGTTTGATTTAGAGTTCTAACTGCATCTGTCAATATAGGAGAAAACAGAGTGAAACCTAAAAATTCAAACTGTTACTGCAAACGAATGCTTCAACGTAAAAGAACAAAACTTGAGCATCCAAGTGGGATTGGTGTACTGATCATTACTTGAAAGTATCATGAAGATTGGATGAAAAAATATATGTTGAGATTTCAGGAGACTCTAGTGTTTTGGAAGTTTGGCAACCCCTTCAATATGAGTGTTATTCGCCAGTCCCTGCTTTAGGCTACATCAAGAGGAAACAATAGTTAGAGATAGAATGTAGAACTAATGTATTGTGTAAAGTTTCAAGAAGCTAGCACAAACCGTGTTTCATTTAGAGTTCGAACGCATCTGTCAATATAGTAGAAAACAGAGTGAAACCTAAAAATTCAAACTGTTACTGCAAACGAATGCTTCAACCTAGGAGAACGAAACTTGGGCATCCAAGTTTGATTGGTGTACTGCTCATTACTTGAAAGTATCATGAAGTTCGGAAGCAAAAATTTATGTTGAGATTTCAGGAGACTCTAGTGTTTTGGACGCCTAACAACGCCTTCCATTGAATGTGTCATTCACCAGTATCTGCTTAAGGCTACATCAAGAGGAAACAAACCTTAGAGATAGAACGTAGAACTACTGTATTGTGTCACGTTTCAAGAAGCTAGCACAAACCGTGTTTGATTTAGAGTTCTAACTGCATCTGTCAATATAGGAGAAAACTGAGTGAAACCTAAAAATTCAAACTGTTACTGCAAACGAATGCTTCAACGTAAAAGAACGAAACTTGAGCATCCAAGTGGGATTGGTGTACTGATCATTACTTGAAAGTATCATGAAGATTGGATGAAAAAATATATGTTGAGATTTCAGGAGACTCTAGTGTTTTGGAAGTTTGGCAACCCCTTCAATATGAGTGTTATTCGCCAGTCCCTGCTTTAGGCTACATCAAGGGGAAACAAACCATAGAGATAGAACGTAGAACTAATGTATTGTGTCAAGTTTCAAGAAGCTAGCACAAACCGTGTTTGATATAGTTCGAACTGCATCTGTCAATATAGGAGAAAATAGAGTGAAACCTAAAAATTCAAACTGTTACTGCAAACGAATGCTTCAACCTAGGAGAACGAAACGTGGGCATCCAAGTTTGATTGGTGTATTGCTCATTACTTGAAAGTATCATGAAGGTCGGAAGCAAAAATTTATGTTGAGATTTCAAAAGACTCTAGTGTTTTGGCAGACTAACAACGCCTTTCATTGAATGTGTCATTCACCAGTATCTGCTTAAGGATACATCAAGAGAAAACAATCCTTAGAGATAGAACGTAGAACTACTGTATTGTGTCAAGTTTCAAGAAGCTAGCACAAACCGTGTTTGATTTAGAGTTCTAACTGCATCTGTCAATATAGGAGGAAACAGAGTGAAACCTAAAAATTCAAACTGTTACTGCGAACGAATGCTTCAAGGTAAAAGAACAAAACTTGAGCATCCAAGTGGGATTGGTGTACTGATCATTACTTGAAAGTATCATGAAGATTGGATGAAAAAATATATGTTGAGATTTCAGGAGACTCTAGTGTTTTGGAAGTTTGGCAACCCCTTCAATATGAGTGTTATTCGCCAGTCCCTGCTTTAGGCTACATCAAGAGGAAACAAACCTTATATAGAACGTAGAACTAATGTATTGTGTCAAGTTTCAAGAAGCTAGCACAAACCGTGTTTGATATAGTTCGAACTGCATCTGTCAATATAGGAGAAAACAGTGAAACCTAAAAATTCAAACTGTTACTGCAAACGAATGTTTCAACCTAGGAGAACGAAACTTGGGCATCCAAGTTTGATTGGTTCACTGCTCATTACTTGAAAGTATCATGAAGGTCGGAAGCAAAAATTTATGTTGAGATTTCAGGAGACTCTAGTGTTTTGGCCGCCTAACAACGCCTTTCATTGAATGTGTCATTCACCAGTATCTGCTTAAGGCTACATCAAGAGGAAACAAACCTTAGAGATAGAACGTAGAACTACTGTATTGTGTCAAGTTTCAAGAAGCTAACACAAACCGTGTTTGATTTAGAGTTCGAACTGCATCTGTCAATATAGGAGAAAACAGAGTGAAACCTAAAAATTCAAACTGTTACTGCAAACGAATGCTTCAACGTAAAAGAACGAAACTTGAGCACCCAAGTGGGATTGGTGTACTAATCATTACTTGAAAGTATCATTAAGATTGGATGAAAAAATATATGTTGAGATTTCAGGAGACTCTAGTGTTTTGGAACTTTGGCAACCCCTTCAATATGAGTGTTATTCGCCAGTCCCTGCTTTAGGCTACATCAAGAGGAAACAAACCTTAGAGATAGAACGTAGAACTAATGTATTGTGTCAAGTTTCAAGAAGCTAGCACAAACCGTGTTTCATTTAGAGTTCGAACGCATCTGTCAATATAGTAGAAAACAGAGTGAAACCTAAAAATTCAAACTGTTACTGCAAACGAATGCTTCAACCTAGGCGAACAAAACTTGGGCATCCAAGTTTGATTGGTGTACTGCTCATTACTTGAAAGTATCATGAAGTTCGGAAGCAAAAATTTATGTTGAGATTTCAGGAGACTCTAGTGTTTTGGACGCCTAACAACGCCTTCCATTGAATGTGTCATTCACCAGTATCTGCTTAAGGCTACATCAAGAGGAAACAAACCTTAGAGATAGAACGTAGAACTACTGTATTGTGTCACGTTTCAAGAAGCTAGCACAAACCGTGTTTGATTTAGAGTTCTAACTGCATCTGTCAATATAGGAGAAAACTGAGTGAAACCTAAAAATTCAAACTGTTACTGCAAACGAATGCTTCAGGTAAAAGAACGAAACTTGAGCATCCAAGTGGGATTGGTGTACTGATCATTACTTGAAAGTATCATGAAGATTGGATGAAAAAATATATGTTGAGATTTCAGGAGACTCTAGTGTTTTGGAAGTTTGGCAACCCCTTCAATATGAGTGTTATTCGCCAGTCCCTGCTTTAGGCTACATCAAGGGGAAACAAACCATAGAGATAGAACGTAGAACTAATGTATTGTGTCAAGTTTCAAGAAGCTAGCACAAACCGTGTTTGATAGAGTTCGAACTGCATCTGTCAATATAGGAGAAAATAGAGTGAAACCTAAAAATTCAAACTGTTACTGCAAACGAATGCTTCAACCTAGGAGAACGAAACTTGGGCATCCAAGTTTGATTGGTGTATTGCTCATTACTTGAAAGTATCATGAAAGTCGGAAGCAAAAATTGATGTTGAGATTTCAAGAGACTCTAGTGTTTTGGCAGACTAACAACGCCTTTCATTGAATGTGTCATTCACCAGTATCTGCTTAAGGATACATCAAGAGGAAACAAACCTTAGAGATAGAACGTAGAACTACTGTATTGTGTCAAGTTTCAAGAAGCTAGCACAAACCATGTTTGATTTAGAGTTCTAACTGCATCTGTCAATATAGGAGGAAATAGAGTGAAACCTAAAAATTCAAACTGTTACTGCGAACGAATGCTTCAACGTAAAAGAACAAAACTTGAGCATCCAAGTGGGATTGGTGTACTGATCATTACTTGAAAGTATCATGAAGATTGGATGAAAAAATATATGTTGAGATTTCAGGAGACTCTAGTGTTTTGGAAGTTTGGCAACCCCTTCAATATGAGTATTATTCGCCAGTCCCTGCTTTAGGCTACATCAAGAGGAAACAAACCTTAGATATAGAACGTAGAACTAATGTATTGTGTCAAGTTTCAAGAAGCTAGCACAAACCATGTTTGATATAGTTCGAACTGCATCTGTCAATATAGGAGAAAACAGAGTGAAACCTAAAAATTCAAACTGTTACTTCAAACGAATGCTTCAACCTAGGAGAACGAAACTTGGGCATCCAAGTTTGATTGGTTCACTGCTCATTACTTGAAAGTATCATGAAGGTTGGAAGCAAAAATTTATGTTGAGATTTCAGGAGACTCTAGTGTTTTGGCCGCCTAACAACGCCTTTCATTGAATGTGTCATTCACCAGTATCTGCTTAAGGCTACATCAAGAGGAAACAAACCTTAGAGATAGAACGTAGAACTACTGTATTGTGTCACGTTTCAAGAAGCTAGGACAAACCGTGTTTGATTTAGAGTTCTAACTGCATCTGTCAATATAGGAGAAAACAGAGTGAAACCTAAAAATTCAAACTGTTACTGCAAACGAATGCTTCAACGTAAAAGAACGAAACTTGAGCATCCAAGTGGGATTGGTGTACTGATCATTACTTGAAAGTATCATGAAGATTGGATGAAAAAATATATGTTGAGATTTCAGGAGACTCTAGTGTTTTGGAAGTTTGGCAACCCCTTCAATATGAGTGTTATTCGCCAGTCCCTGCTTTAGGCTACATCAAGAGGAAACAATCCTTAGAGATAGAATGTAGAACTAATGTATTGTGTAAAGTTTCAAGAAGCTAGCACAAACCGTGTTTCATTTAGAGTTCGAACGCATCTGTCAATATAGTAGAAAACAGAGTGAAACCTAAAAATTCAAACTGTTACTGCAAACGAATGCTTCAACCTAGGAGAACGAAACTTGGGCATCCAAGTTTGATTGGTGTACTGCTCATTACTTGAAAGTATCATGAAGTTCGGAAGCAAAAATTTATGTTGAGATTTCAGGAGACTCTAGTGTTTTGGACGCCTAACAACGCCTTCCATTGAATGTGTCATTCACCAGTATCTGCTTAAGGCTACATCAAGAGGAAACAAACCTTAGAGATAGAACGTAGAACTACTGTATTGTGTCACGTTTCAAGAAGCTAGCACAAACCGTGTTTGATTTAGAGTTCTAACTGCATCTGTCAATATAGGAGAAAACTGAGTGAAACCTAAAATTTCAAACTGTTACTGCAAACGAATGCTTCAACGTAAAAGAACGAAACTTGAGCATCCAAGTGGGATTGGTGTACTGATCATTACTTGAAAGTATCATGAAGATTGGATGAAAAAATATACGTTGAGATTTCAGGAGACTCTAGTGTTTTGGAAGTTTGGCAACCCCTTCAATATGAGTGTTATTCGCCAGTCCCTGCTTTAGGCTACATCAAGGGGAAACAAACCATAGAGATAGAACGTAGAACTAATGTATTGTGTCAAGTTTCAAGAAGCTAGCACAAACCGTGTTTGATAGAGTTCGAACTGCATCTGTCAATATAGGAGAAAATAGAGTGAAACCTAAAAATTCAAACTGTTACTGCAAACGAATGCTTCAACCTAGGAGAACGAAACTTGGGCATCCAAGTTTGATTGGTGTATTGCTCATTACTTGAAAGTATCATGAAGGTCGGAAGCAAAAATTGATGTTGAGATTTCAAGAGACTCTAGTGTTTTGGCAGACTAACAACGCTTTCATTGAATGTGTCATTCACCAGTATCTGCTTAAGGATACATCAAGAGGAAACAAACCTTAGAGATAGAACGTAGAACTACTGTATTGTGTCAAGTTTCAAGAAGCTGGCACAAACCATGTTTGATTTAGAGTTCTAACTGCATCTGTCAATATAGGAGGAAACAGAGTGAAACCTAAAAATTCAAACTGTTACTGCGAACGAATGCTTCAAGGTAAAAGAACAAAACTTGAGCATCCAAGTGGGATTGGTGTACTGATCATTACTTGAAAGTATCATGAAGATTGGATGAAAAAATATATGTTGAGATTTCAGGAGACTCTAGTGTTTTGGAAGTTTGGCAACCCCTTCAATATGAGTGTTATTCGCCAGTCCCTGCTTTAGGCTACATCAAGAGGAAACAAACCTTATATAGAACGTAGAACTAATGTATTGTGTCAAGTTTCAAGAAGCTAGCACAAACCGTGTTTGATATAGTTCGAACTGCATCTGTCAATATAGGAGAAAACAGTGAAACCTAAAAATTCAAACTGTTACTGCAAACGAATGCTTCAACCTAGGAGAACGAAACTTGGGCATCCAAGTTTGATTGGTTCACTGCTCATTACTTGAAAGTATCATGAATGTCGGAAGCAAAAATTTATGTTGAGATTTCAGGAGACTCTAGTGTTTTGGCCGCCTAACAACGCCTTTCATTGAATGTGTCATTCACCAGTATCTGCTTAAGGCTACATCAAGAGGAAACAAACCTTAGAGATAGAACGTAGAACTACTGTATTGTGTCAAGTTTCAAGAAGCTAACACAAACCGTGTTTGATTTAGAGTTCGAACTGCATCTGTCAATATAAGAGAAAACAGAGTGAAACCTAAAAATTCAAACTGTTACTGCAAACGAATGCTTCAACGTAAAAGAACGAAACTTGAGCACCCAAGTGGGATTGGTGTACTAATCATTACTTGAAAGTATCATTAAGATTGGATGAAAAAATATATGTTGAGATTTCAGGAGACTCTAGTGTTTTGGAAGTTTGGCAACCCCTTCAATATGAGTGTTATTCGCCAGTCCCTGCTTTAGGCTACATCAAGAGGAAACAAACCTTAGAGATAGAACGTAGAACTAATGTATTGTGTCAAGTTTCAAGAAGCTAGCACAAACCGTGTTTCATTTAGAGTTCGAACGCATCTGTCAATATAGTAGAAAACAGAGTGAAACCTAAAAATTCAAACTGTTACTGCAAACGAATGCTTCAACCTAGGCGAACAAAACTTGGGCATCCAAGTTTGATTGGTGTACTGCTCATTACTTGAAAGTATCATGAAGTTCGGAAGCAAAAATTTATGTTGAGATTTCAGGAGACTCTAGTGTTTTGGACGCCTAACAACGCCTTCCATTGAATGTGTCATTCACCAGTATCTGCTTAAGGCTACATCAAGAGGAAACAAACCTTAGAGATAGAACGTAGAACTACTGTATTGTGTCACGTTTCAAGAAGCTAGCACAAACCGTGTTTGATTTAGAGTTCTAACTGCATCTGTCAATATAGGAGAAAACTGAGTGAAACCTAAAAATTCAAACTGTTACTGCAAACGAATGCTTCAGGTAAAAGAACGAAACTTGAGCATCCAAGTGGGATTGGTGTACTGATCATTACTTGAAAGTATCATGAAGATTGGATGAAAAAATATATGTTGAGATTTCAGGAGACTCTAGTGTTTTGGAAGTTTGGCAACCCCTTCAATATGAGTGTTATTCGCCAGTCCCTGCTTTAGGCTACATCAAGGGGAAACAAACCATAGAGATAGATCGTAGAACTAATGTATTGTGTCAAGTTTCAAGAAGCTAGCACAAACCGTGTTTGATAGAGTTCGAACTGCATCTGTCAATATAGGAGAAAATAGAGTGAAACCTAAAAATTCAAACTGTTACTGCAAACGAATGCTTCAACCTAGGAGAACGAAACTTGGGCATCCAAGTTTGATTGGTGTATTGCTCATTACTTGAAAGTATCATGAAAGTCGGAAGCAAAAATTGATGTTGAGATTTCAAGAGACTCTAGTGTTTTGGCAGACTAACAACGCCTTTCATTGAATGTGTCATTCACCAGTATCTGCTTAAGGATACATCAAGAGGAAACAAACCTTAGAGATAGAACGTAGAACTACTGTATTGTGTCAAGTTTCAAGAAGCTAGCACAAACCATGTTTGATTTAGAGTTCTAACTGCATCTGTCAATATAGGAGGAAATAGAGTGAAACCTAAAAATTCAAACTGTTACTGCGAACGAATGCTTCAACGTAAAAGAACGAAACTTGAGCATCCAAGTGGGATTGGTGTACTGATCATTACTTGAAAGTATCATGAAGATTGGATGAAAAAATATATGTTGAGATTTCAGGAGACTCTAGTGTTTTGGAAGTTTGGCAACCCCTTCAATATGAGTGTTATTCGCCAGTCCCTGCTTTAGGCTACATCAAGAGGAAACAAACCTTAGATATAGAACGTAGAACTAATGTATTGTGTCAAGTTTCAAGAAGCTAGCACAAACCATGTTTTATATAGTTCGAACTGCATCTGTCAATATAGGAGAAAACAGAGTGAAACCTAAAAATTCAAACTGTTACTTCAAACGAATGCTTCAACCTAGGAGAACGAAACTTGGGCATCCAAGTTTGATTGGTTCACTGCTCATTACTTGAAAGTATCATGAAGGTTGGAAGCAAAAATTTATGTTGAGATTTCAGGAGACTCTAGTGTTTTGGCCGCCTAACAACGCCTTTCATTGAATGTGTCATTCACCAGTATCTGCTTAAGGCTACATCAAGAGGAAACAAACCATAGAGATAGAACGTAGAACTACTGTATTGTGTCACGTTTCAAGAAGCTAGGACAAACCGTGTTTGATTTAGAGTTCTAACTGCATCTGTCAATATAGGAGAAAACAGAGTGAAACCTAAAAATTCAAACTGTTACTGCAAACGAATGCTTCAACGTAAAAGAACGAAACTTGAGCATCCAAGTGGGATTGGTGTACTGATCATTACTTGAAAGTATCATGAAGATTGGATGAAAAAATATATGTTGAGATTTCAGGAGACTCTAGTGTTTTGGAAGTTTGGCAACCCCTTCAATATGAGTGTTATTCGCCAGTCCCTGCTTTAGGCTACATCAAGAGGAAACAATCCTTAGAGATAGAATGTAGAACTAATGTATTGTGTAAAGTTTCAAGAAGCTAGGACAAACCGTGTTTCATTTAGAGTTCGAACGCATCTGTCAATATAGTAGAAAACAGAGTGAAACCTAAAAATTCAAACTGTTACTGCAAACGAATGCTTCAACCTAGGAGAACGAAACTTGGGCATCCAAGATTGATTGGTGTACTGCTCATTACTTGAAAGTATCATGAAGTTCGAAAGCAAAAATTTATGTTGAGATTTCAGGAGACTCTAGTGTTTTGGACGCCTAACAACGCCTTCCATTGAATGTGTCATTCACCAGTATCTGCTTAAGGCTACATCAAGAGGAAACAAACCTTAGAGATAGAACGTAGAACTACTGTATTGTGTCACGTTTCAAGAAGCTAGCACAAACCGTGTTTGATTTAGAGTTCTAACTGCATCTGTCAATATAGGAGAAAACTGAGTGAAACCTAAAATTTCAAACTGTTACTGCAAACGAATGCTTCAAAGTAAAAGAACGAAACTTGAGCATCCAAGTGGGATTGGTGTACTGATCATTACTTGAAAGTATCATGAAGATTGGATGAAAAAATATATGTTGAGATTTCAGGAGACTCTAGTGTTTTGGAAGTTTGGCAACCCCTTCAATATGAGTGTTATTCGCCAGTCCCGGCTTTAGGCTACATCAAGGGGAAACAAACCATAGAGATAGAACGTAGAACTAATGTATTGTGTCAAGTTTCAAGAAGCTAGCACAAACCGTGTTTGATAGAGTTCGAACTGCATCTGTCAATATAGGAGAAAATAGAGTGAAACCTAAAAATTCAAACTGTTACTGCAAACGAATGCTTCAACCTAGGAGAACGAAACTTGGGCATCCAAGTTTGATTGGTGTATTGCTCATTACTTGAAAGTATCATGAAGGTCGGAAGCAAAAATTGATGTTGAGATTTCAAGAGACTCTAGTGTTTTGGCAGACTAACAACGCTTTCATTGAATGTGTCATTCACCAGTATCTGCTTAAGGATACATCAAGAGGAAACAAACCTTAGAGATAGAACGTAGAACTACTGTATTGTGTCAAGTTTCAAGAAGCTGGCACAAACCATGTTTGATTTAGAGTTCTAACTGCATCTGTCAATATAGGAGGAAACAGAGTGAAACCTAAAAATTCAAACTGTTACTGCGAACGAATGCTTCAACGTAAAAGAACAAAACTTGAGCATCCAAGTGGGATTGGTGTACTGATCATTACTTGAAAGTATCATGAAGATTGGATGAAAAAATATATGTTGAGATTTCAGGAGACTCTAGTGTTTTGGAAGTTTGGCAACCCCTTCAATATGAGTGTTATTCGCCAGTCCCTGCTTTAGGCTACATCAAGAGGAAACAAACCTTAGATATAGAACGTAGAACTAATGTATTGTGTCAAGTTTCAAGAAGCTAGCAAAAACTGTGTTTGATATAGTTCGAACTGCATCTGTCAATATAGGAGAAAACAGAGTGAAACCTAAAAATTCAAACTGTTACTGCAAACGAATGCTTCAACCTAGGAGAACGAAACTTGGGCATCCAAGTTTGATTGGTTCACTGCTCATTACTTGAAAGTATCATGAAGGTTGGAAGCAAAAATTTATGTTGAGATTTCAGGAGACTCTACTGTTTTGGCCGCCTAACAACGCCTTTCATTGAATGTGTCATTCACCAGTATCTGCTTAAGGCTACATCAAGAGGAAACAAACCTTAGAGATAGAACGTAGAACTACTGTATTGTGTCACGTTTCAAGAAGCTAGCACAAACCGTGTTTGATTTAGAGTTCTAACTGCATCTGTCAATATAGGAGAAAACAGAGTGAAACCTAAAAATTCAAACTGTTACTGCAAACGAATGCTTCAACGTAAAAGAACGAAACTTGAGCATCCAAGTGGGATTGGTGTACTGATCATTACTTGAAAGTATCATGAAGATTGGATGAAAAAATATATGTTGAGATTTCAGGAGAATCTAGTGTTTTGTAAGTTTGGCATCCCCTTCAATATGAGTGTTATTCGCCAGTCCCTGCTTTAGGCTACATCAAGGGGAAACAAACAAAAGAGATAGAACGTAGAACTAATGTATTGTGTCAAGTTTCAAGAAGCTAGCACAAACCGTGTTTGATATAGTTCGAACTGCATCTGTAAATATAGGAGAAAATAGAGTGAAACCTAAAAATTCAAACTGTTACTGCAAACGAATGCTTCAACCTAGGAGAACGAAACTTGGGCATCCAAGTTTGATTGGTGTATTGCTCATTACTTGAAAGTATCATGAAGGTCGGAAGCAAAAATTGATGTTGAGATTTCAAGAGACTCTAGTGTTTTGGCAGACTAACAACGCCTTTCATTGAATGTGTCATTCACCAGTATCTGCTTAAGGATACATCAAGAGGAAACAAACCTTAGAGATAGAACGTAGAACTACTGTATTGTGTCAAGTTTCAAGAAGCTAGCACAAACCGTGTTTGATTTAGAGTTCTAACTGCATCTGTCATTATAGGAGAAAACAGAGTGAAACCTAAAAATTCAAACTGTTACTGCGAACGAATGCTTCAACGTAAAAGAACAAAACTTGAGCATCCAAGTGGGATTGGTGTACTGATCATTACTTGAAAGTATCATGAAGATTGGATGAAAAAATATATGTTGAGATTTCAGGAGACTCTAGTGTTTTAGAAGTTTGGCAACCCCTTCAATATGAGTGTTATTCGCCAGTCCCTGCTTTAGGCTACATCAAGAGGAAACAAACCTTAGAGATAGAATGTAGAACTAATGTATTGTGTCAAGTTTCAAGAAGCTAGCACAAGCCGTGTTTCATTTAGAGTTCGAACGCATCTGTCAATATAGTAGAAAACAGAGTGAAACCTAAAAATTCAAACTGTTCCTGCAAACGAATGCTTCAACCTAGGAGAACGAAACTTGGGCATCCAAGTTTGATTGGTGTACTGCTCATTACTTGAAAGTATCATGAAGGTCGGAAGCAAAAATTTATGTTGAGATTTCAGGAGAGTCTAGTGTTTTGGCAGCCTAACAACGCCTTTCATTGAATGTGTCATTCACCAGTATCTGCCTAAGGCTACATCAAGAGGAAACAAACGTTAGAGTTAGAATGTAGAACTACTGTATTGTGTCAAGTTTCAAGAAGCTAGCACAAACCGTGTTTGATTTAGAGTTCTAACTGCATCTGTCAATATAGGAGAAAACAGAGTGAAACCTAAAAATTCAAACTGTTACTGCAAACGAATGCTTCAACGTAAAAGAATGAAACTTGAGCATCCAAGTGGGATTGGTGTACTGATCATTACTTGAAAGTATCATGAAGATTGGATGAAAAAATATATGTTGAGATTTCATGAGACTCTAGTGTTTTGGAAGTTTGGCAACCCCTTCAATATGAGTGTTATTCGCCAGTCCCTGCTTTAGGCTACATCAAGAGGAAACAAACCTTAGAGATAGAACGTAGAACTAATGTATTGTGTCAAGTTTCAAGAAGCTAGCACAAACCGTGTTTGATAGAGTTCGAACTGCATCTGTCAATATAGGAGAAAACAGAGTGAAACCTAAAATTTCAAACTGTTACTGCAAACGAATGCTTCAAAATAGGAGAAGAAACTTGGGCATCCAAGTTTGATTGGTGTACTGTTCATTACTTGAAAGTATCATGAAGGTCGGAAGCAAAAATTTATGTTGAGATTTCAGGAGACTCTAGTGTTTTGGACTCCTAACAACGCCTTCCATTGAATGTGTCATTCACCAGTACCTGTTTAAGGCTACATCAAGAGGAAACAAACCTTAGAGATAGAACGTAGAACTACTGTATTGTGTCAAGTTTCAAGAAGCTAGCACAAACCGTGTTTGATTTAGAGTTCTAACTGCATCTGTCAATATAGGAGAAAACAGTGAAACCTAAAAATTCAAACTGTTATTGCAAACGAATGCTTCAACGTAAAAGAACGAAACTTGAGCATCCAAGAAGGGATTGGGGTACTGATCATTACTTGAAAGTATCATGAAGATTGGATGAAAAAATATATGTTGAGATTTCAGGAGACTCTAGTGTTTTGGAAGTTTGGGAAACCCTTCAATATGAGTGTTATTCGCCAGTCCCTCCTTTAGGCTACATCAAGAGGAAACAAACCTTAGAGATAGAACATAGAACTTATGTATTGTGTCAAGTTTAAAGAAGCTAGCACAAACCGTGTTTGATATAGTTCGAACTGCATCTGTCAATATAGGAGAAAACAGAGTGAAACCTAAAAATTCAAACTGTTACTGCAAACGAATGCTTCAACCTAGGAGAACGAAACTTGGGCATCCAAGTTTGATTGGTGTACTGCTCATTACTTGAAAGTATCATGAAGGTCGGAAGCAAAAATTGATGTTGAGATTTCAGGAGACTCTAGTGTTTTGGCACCCTACAACGCCTTTAATTGAATGTGTCATTCACCAGTATCTGCTTAAGGCTACATCAAGAGGAAACAAACGTTAGAGATAGAATGTAGAACTATTGTATTGTGTCAAGTTTCAAGAAGCTAGCACAAACCGTGTTTGATTTTGAGTTCTAACTGCATCTGTCAATATAGGAGAAAACAGAGTGAAACCTAAAAATTCAAACTGTTACTGCAAACGAATGCTTCAACCTAGGAGAACGAACCTTGGGCATCCAAGTTTGATTGGTGTACTGCTCATTACTTGAAAGTATCATGAAGATCGGAAGCAAAAATTTATGTTGAGATTTCAGGAGAGTCTAGTGTTTTGGCACCCTACAACGCCTTTCATTGAATGTGTCATTCACCAGTATCTGCTTAAGGCTACATCAAGAGGAAACAAACGTTAGAGATAGAATGTAGAACTATTGTATTTTGTCAAGTTTCAAGAAGCTAGCACAAACCGTGTTTGATTTAGAGTTCTAACTGCATCTGTCAATATAGGAGAAAACAGAGTGAAACCTAAAAATTCAAACTGTTACTGCAAACGAATGCTTCAACGTAAAAGAATGAAACATGAGCATCCAAGTGGGATTGGTGTACTGATCATTACTTGAAAGTATCATGAAGATTGGATGAAGAAATATATGTTGAGATTTCAGGAGACTCTAGTGTTTTGGAAGTTTGGCAACTCCTTTCATTGTAAGTGTTATTCGCCAGTCCCTGCTTTAGGCTACATCAAGAGGAAACAAACCTTAGAGATAGAACGTAGAACTAATGTATTGTGTCAAGTTTGAAAAAGCTAGCACAAACCGTGTTTGATATAGTTCGAACTGCATCTGTCAATATAGGAGAAAACAGAGTGAAACCTAAAAATTCAAACTGTTACTGCAAACGAATGCTTCAACCTAGGAGAACGAAACTTGGGCATCCAAGTTTGATTGGTGTACTGCTCATTACTTGAAAGTATCTTGAATGTCGGAAGCAAAAATTTATGTTGAGATATCAGGAGACTCTAGTGTTTTGGAAGCCTAACAACGACTTTCATTGAATGTGCCATTCACCAGGATCTGCATAAGGCTACATCAAGAGGAAACAAACCTTAGAGATAGAACGTAGAACTACTATATTGTGTCAAGTTTCAAGAAGCTAGCACAAACCGTGTTTGATTGAGAGTTCTAACTGCATCTGTCAATATAGGAGAAACAGAGTGAAACCTAAAAATTCAAACTGTTACTGCAAACGAATGCTTCAACGTAAAAGAACGAAACGTGAGCATCCAAGTGGGATTGGTGTACTGATCATTACTTGAAAGTATCATGAAGATTGGATGAAAAAATATATGTTGAGATTTCAGGAGACTCTAGTGTTTTGGAAGTTTGGCAACCCCTTCAATATGAGTGTTATTCGCCAGTCCCTCCTTTAGGCTACATCAAGAGGAAACAAACCTTAGAGATAGAACGTAGAACTAATGTATTGTGTCAAGTTTCAAGAAGCTAGCACAAACCGTGTTTGATTTAGAGTTCGAACGCATCTGTCAATATAGTAGAAAACAGAGTGAAAGCTAAAAATTCAAACTGTTAATGCAAACGAATGCTTCAACCTAGGAGAACGAAACTTGGGCATCCAAGTTTGATTGGTGTACTGCTCATTACTTGAAAGTATCATGAAGGTCGGAAGCAAAAATTTATGTTGAGATTTCAGGAGACTCTAGTGTTTTGGACGCCTAAAAACGCCTTCCATTGAATGTGTCATTCACCAGTATCTGCTTAAGGCTACATCAAGAGGAAACAAACCTTAGAGATAGAACGTAGAACTACTCTATTGTGTCAAGTTTCAAGAAGCTAGCACAAACCGTGTTTGATTTAGAGTTCTAACTGCATCTGTCAATATAGGAGAAAACAGAGTGAAACCTAAAAATTCAAACTGTTACTGCAAACGAATGCTTCAACGTAAAAGAACGAAACTTGTGCATCCAAGTGGGATTGGTGTACTGATCATTACTTGAAAGTATCATGAAGATTGGATGAAAAAATATATGTTGAGATTTCAGGAGACTCTAGTGTTTTGGAAGTTTGGCAACCCCTTCAATATGAGTGTTATTCGCCAGTCCCTGCTTTAGGCTACATCAAGAGGAAACAAACCTTACAGATAGAACGTAGAACTAATGTATTGTGTCAAGTTTCAGGAAGCTAGCACAAACCGTGTTTGATTTAGAGTTCGAACGCATCTGTCAATATAGTAGAAAACACAGTGAAACCTAAAAATTCAAACTGTTACTGCAAAAGAATGCTTCAACCTAGGAGAACGAAACTTGGGCATCCAAGTTTGATTGGTGTACTGCTCATTACTTGAAAGTATCATGAAGGTCGGAAGCAAAAATTTATGTTGAGATTTCAGGAGACTCTAGTGTTTTGGACGCCTAACAACGCCTTCCATTGAATGTGTCATTCACCAGTACTTGCTTAAGGCTACATCAAGAGGAAACAAACCTTAGAGATAGAATGTAGAACTACTGTATTGTGTCAAGTTTCAAGAAGCTAGCACAAACCGTGTTTGATTTAGAGTTCTAACTGCATCTGTCAATATAGGAGAAAACAGAGTGAAACCTAAAAATTCAAACTGTTACTGCAAACGAATGCTTCAACGTAAAAGAACGAAACTTGAGCATCCAAGTGGGATTGGTGTACTGATCATTACTTGAAAGTATCATGAAGATTGGATGAAAAAATATATGTTGAGATTTCAGGAGTCTCTAGTGTTTTGGAAGTTTGGCAACTCCTTTCATTATAAGTGTTATTCGCCAGTCCCTGCTTTAGGCTACATCAAGAGGAAACAAACCTTAGAGATAGAACGTAGAACTAATGTATTGTGTCAAGTTTCAAGAGGCTAGCACAAACCGTGTTTGATTTAGAGTTCGAACGCATCTGTCAATATAGTAGAAAACAGAGTGAAACCTAAAAATTCAAACTGTTACTGCAAACGAATGCTTCAACCTAGGAGAACGAAACTTGGGCATCCAAGTTTGATTGGTGTACTGCTCATTACTTGAAAGTATCATGAAGGTCGGAAGCAAAAATTTATGTTGAGATTTCAGGAGAGTCTAGTGTTTTGGCAGCCTAACAACGCCTTTCATTGAATGTGTCATTCACCAGTATCTGCTTAAGGCTGCATCAAGAGGAAACAAATCTTAAAGACAGAACGTAGAACTACTGTATTGTGTCAAGTTTCAAGAAGCTAGCACAAACCGTGTTTGATTTAGAGTTCTAACTGCATCTGTCAATATAGGAGAAAACAGAGTGAAACCTAAAAATTCAAACTGTTACTGCAAACGAATGCTTCAACGTAAAGGAATGAAACTTGAGCATCCAAGTGGGATTGGTGTACTGATCATTACTTGAAAGTATCATGAAGATTGGATAAAAAAATATATGTTGAGATTTCAGGAGACTCTAGTGTTTTGGAAGTTTTGCAACCCCTTCAATATGAGTGTTATTCGCCAGTCCCTGCTTTAGGCTACATCAAGAGGAAACAAACCTTAGAGATAGAACGTAGAACTAATGTATTGTGTCAAGTTTCAAGAAGCTAGCACAAACCGTGTTTGATTTAGAATTCGAACGCATCTGTCAATATAGTAGAAAACAGAGTGAAAGCTAAAAATTCAAACTGTTACTGCAAACGAATGCTTCAACCTAGGAGAACGAAAGGTGGGCATCCAAGTTTGATTGGTGTACTGCTCATTACTTGAAAGTATCATGAAGTTCGGAAGCAAAAATTTATGTTGAGATTTCAGGAGACTCTAGTGATTTGGACGCCTAACAACGCCTTCCATTGAATGTGTCATTCACCATTACTTGCTTAAGGCTACATCAAGAGGAAACAAACTTTAGGGATAGAATGTAGAACTACTGTATTGTGTCAAGTTTCAAGAAGCTAGCACAAACCGTGTTCGATTTAGAGTTCTAACTGCATCTGTCAATATAGGAGAAAACAGAGTGAAACCTAAAAATTCAAACTGTTACTGCAAACGAATTCTTCAACGTAAAAGAACGAAACTTGAGCATCCAAGTGGGATTGGTGTACTGATCATTACTTGAAAGTATCATGAAGATTGGTTGAAAAAATATAGGTTGAGATTTCAGGAGACTCTAGTGTTTTGGAAGTTTGGCAACTCCTTTCATTATAAGTGTCATTCGCCAGTCCCTGCTTTAGGCTACATCAAGAGGAAACAAACCTTAGAGATAGAACGTAGAACTAATGTATTGTGTCAAGTTTTAAGAAGCTAGCACAAACCGTGTTTGAAATAGTTCAAACTGCATCTGTCAATATAGGAGAAAACAGATGAAACCTAAAAATTCAAACTGTTACTGCAAACGAATGCTTCAACCTAGGAGAACGAAACTTGGGCATCCAAGTTTGATTGGTGTACTGCTCATTATTTGAAAGTATCATGAAGGTCGGAAGCAAAAATTTATATTGAGATTTCAGGAGAGTCTAGTGTTTTCGCAGCCAAACAATGCCTTTCATTGAATGTGTCATTCACCAGTATCTGCTTAAGGCTACATCAAGAGGAAACAAACCTTAGAGATAGAACGTAGAACTACTGTATTGTGTCAAGTTTCAAGAAGCTAGCACAAACCGTGTTTGATTTAGAGTTCTAACTACATCTGTCAATATAGGAGAAAACAAGTGAAACCTAATAATTCAAACTATTACTGCAAACGAATGCTTCAACGTAGAAGAACGAAACTTGAGCATCCAACTGGGATTGGTGTACGGATCATTACTTGAAAGTATCATGAAGATTGGATGAAAAAATATATGTTGAGATTTCAGGAGACTCTAGTGTTTTGGAAGTTTGGCAACCCCTTCAATATGAATGTTATTCGCCTCTCCCTGCTTTAGGCTACATCACGAGCAAAGAAACCTTAGAGATAAAACGTAGAACTAATGTATTGTGTCAAGTTTCAAGAAGCTAGCACAAACCGTGTTTGATTTAGAGTTCGAACGCATCTGTCAATATAGTAGAAAACAGAGTGAAACCTAAAAATTCAAACTGTTACTGCAAACGAATGCTTCAACCTAGGAGAACGAAACTTGGGCATCCAAGTTTCATTGGTGTACTGCTCATTACTTGAAAGTATCATGAAGGTCGGAAGCAAAATTTTTATGTTGAGATTTCAGGAGACTCTAGTGTTTTGGACGCCTAACAACGCCTTCCATTGAATGTGTCATTCACCAGTACCTGCTTAAGGCTACATCAAGAGGAAACAAACCTTAGAGATAGAACGTAGAACTACTGTATTGTGTCAATTTCAAGAAGCTAGCACAAACCGTGTTTGATTTAGAGTTCTAACTGCATCTGTCAATATAGGAGAAAACAGAGTGAAACCTAAAAATTCAAACTGTTACTGCAAACGAATGCTTCAACGTAAAAGAACGAAACTTGAGCATCCAAGTGGGATTGGTGTACTGATCATTACTTGAAAGTATCATGAAGATTGGATGAAAAAATATATGTTGAGATTTCAGGAGACTCTAGTGTTTTGGAAGTTTGGAAACTCCTTTCATTTTAAGTGTTATTCGCCAGTCCCTGCTTTAGGCTACATCAAGAGGAAACAAACCTTAGAGATAGAACGTAGAACTAATGTATTGTGTCAAGTTTCAAGAAGCTAGCACAAACCGTGTTTGATATAGTTCGAACTGCATCTGTCAATATAGGAGAAAACAGAGTGAAACCTAAAATTCAAACTGTTACTGCAAACGAATGCTTCAACCTAGGAGAACGAAACTTGGGCATCGAAGTTTGATTGGTGTACTGCTCATTACTTGAAAGTATCATGAAGATCGGAAGCAAAAATTTTTGTTGAGATTTCAGGGGAGTCTAGTGTTTTGGCAGCCTAACAACGCCTTTCATTGAATGTGTCATTCACCAATATCTGCTTAAGGCTACATCAAGAGGAAACAAACCTTATAGATAGAACGTAGAACTACTGTATTGTGTCAAGTTTCAAGAAGCTAGCACAAACCGTGTTTGATTTAGAGTTCTAACTGCATCTGTCAATATAGGAGAAAACAGAGTGAAACCTAAAAATTCAAACTGTTACTGCAAACGAATGCTTCAACCTAAAAGAATGAAACTTGAGCATCCAAGTGGGATTGGTGTACTGATCATTACTTGAAAGTATCATGAAGATTGGATGAAAAAATATATGTTGAGATTTCAGGAGACTCTAGTGTTTTGGAATTTTGGCAACTCCTTTCATTATAAGTGTTATTCGCCAATCCCTGCTTTAGGCTACATCAAGATAAACAAACCTTAAAGATAGAACATAGAACAAATGTATTGTGTCAAGTTTCAAGAAGCTAGCACAAACCGTGTTTGATATAGTTCGAACTGCATCTGTCAATATAGGAGAAAACAGAGTGAAACCTAAAAATTCAAACTGTTACTGCAAACGAATGCCACAACCTAGGAGAACGAAACTTGGGCATCCAAGTTTGATTGGTGTACTGCTCATTACTTGAAAGTATCATGAAGATCAAAAGCAAAAATTTATGTTGAGATTTCAGGAGAGTCTAGTGTTTTGTCAGCCTAACAACGCCTTTCATTGAATGTGTCATTCACCAGTATCTGCTTAAGGCTACATCAAGAGGAAACAAACCTTAGAGATAGAACGTAGAACTACTGTATGGTGTCAAGTTTCAAGAAGCTAGCACACACCGTGTTTGATTTAGAGTTCTAACCGCATCTGTCAATATAGGAGAAAACAGAGTGAAACCTAATAATTCAAACTGTTACTGCAAACGAATGCTTCAACGTAAAAGAACGAAACTTGTGCATCCAAGTGGGATTGGTGTACTGATCATTACTTGAAAGTATCATGAAGATTGGATGAAAAAATATATGTTGAGATTTCAGGAGACTCTAGTGTTTTGGAAGTTTGGCAACCCCTTCAATATGAGTGTTATTCGCCAGTCCCTGCTTTAGGCTACATCAAGAAAAAACAAACCTTACAGATAGAACGTAGAACTAATGTATTGTGTCAAGTTTCAGGAAGCTAGCACAAACCGTGTTTGATTTAGAGTTCGAACGCATCTGTCAATATAGTAGAAAACACAGTGAAACCTAAAAATTCAAACTGTTACTGCAAAAGAATGCTTCAACCTAGGAGAACGAAACTTGGGCATCGAAGTTTGATTGGTGTACTGCTCATTATTTGAAAGTATCATGAAGGTCGGAAGCAAAAATTTATATTGAGATTTCAGGAGAGTCTAGTGTTTTCGCAGCCAAACAATGCCTTTCATTGAATGTGTCATTCACCAGTATCTGCTTAAGGCTACATCAAGAGGAAACAAACCTTAGAGATAGAACGTAGAACTACTGTATTGTGTCAAGTTTCAAGAAGCTAGCACAAACCGTGTTTGATTTAGAGTTCTAACTACATCTGTCAATATATTAGAAAACAAGTGAAACCTAATAATTCAAACTATTACTGCAAACGAATGCTTCAACGTAGAAGAACGAAACTTGAGCATCCAACTGGGATTGGTGTACGGATCATTACTTGAAAGTATCATGAAGATTGGATGAAAAAATATATGTTGAGATTTCAGGAGACTCTAGTGTTTTGGAAGTTTGGCAACCCCTTCAATATGAATGTTATTCGCCTCTCCCTGCTTTAGGCTACATCACGAGCAAAGAAACCTTAGAGATAAAACGTAGAACTAATGTATTGTGTCAAGTTTCAAGAAGCTAGCACAAACCGTGTTTGATTTAGAGTTCGAACGCATCTGTCAATATAGTAGAAAACAGAGTGAAACCTAAAAATTCAAACTGTTACTGCAAACGAATGCTTCAACCTAGGAGAACGAAACTTGGGCATCCAAGTTTCATTGGTGTACTGCTCATTACTTGAAAGTATCATGAAGGTCGGAAGCAAAATTTTATGTTGAGATTTCAGGAGACTCTAGTGTTTTGGACGCCTAACAACGCCTTCCATTGAATGTGTCATTCACCAGTACCTGCTTAAGGCTACATCAAGAGGAAACAAACCTTAGAGATAGAACGTAGAACTACTGTATTGTGTCAATTTCAAGAAGCTAGCACAAACCGTGTTTGATTTAGAGTTCTAACTGCATCTGTCAATATAGGAGAAAACAGAGTGAAACCTAAAAATTCAAACTGTTACTGCAAACGAATGCTTCAACGTAAAAGAACGAAACTTGAGCATCCAAGTGGGATTGGTGTACTGATCATTACTTGAAAGTATCATGAAGATTGGATGAAAAAATATATGTTGAGATTTCAGGAGACTCTAGTGTTTTGGAAGTTTGGAAACTCCTTTCATTTTAAGTGTTATTCGCCAGTCCCTGCTTTAGGCTACATCAAGAGGAAACAAACCTTAGAGATAGAACGTAGAACTAATGTATTGTGTCAAGTTTCAAGAAGCTAGCACAAACCGTGTTTGATATAGTTCGAACTGCATCTGTCAATATAGGAGAAAACAGAGTGAAACCTAAAAATTCAAACTGTTACTGCAAACGAATGCTTCAACCTAGGAGAACGAAACTTGGGCATCGAAGTTTGATTGGTGTACTGCTCATTACTTGAAAGTATCATGAAGATCGGAAGCAAAAATTTTTGTTGAGATTTCAGGGGAGTCTAGTGTTTTGGCAGCCTAACAACGCCTTTCATTGAATGTGTCATTCACCAATATCTGCTTAAGGCTACATCAAGAGGAAACAAACCTTATAGATAGAACGTAGAACTACTGTATTGTGTCAAGTTTCAAGAAGCTAGCACAAACCGTGTTTGATTTAGAGTTCTAACTGCATCTGTCAATATAGGAGAAAACAGAGTGAAACCTAAAAATTCAAACTGTTACTGCAAACGAATGCTTCAACCTAAAAGAATGAAACTTGAGCATCCAAGTGGGATTGGTGTACTGATCATTACTTGAAAGTATCATGAAGATTGGATGAAAAAATATATGTTGAGATTTCAGGAGACTCTAGTGTTTTGGAATTTTGGCAACTCCTTTCATTATAAGTGTTATTCGCCAATCCCTGCTTTAGGCTACATCAAGATAAACAAACCTTAAAGATAGAACATAGAACAAATGTATTGTGTCAAGTTTCAAGAAGCTAGCACAAACCGTGTTTGATATAGTTCGAACTGCATCTGTCAATATAGGAGAAAACAGAGTGAAACCTAAAAATTCAAACTGTTACTGCAAACGAATGCCACAACCTAGGAGAACGAAACTTGGGCATCCAAGTTTGATTGGTGTACTGCTCATTACTTGAAAGTATCATGAAGATCAAAAGCAAAAATTTATGTTGAGATTTCAGGAGAGTCTAGTGTTTTGTCAGCCTAACAACGCCTTTCATTGAATGTGTCATTCACCAGTATCTGCTTAAGGCTACATCAAGAGGAAACAAACCTTAGAGATAGAACGTAGAACTACTGTATGGTGTCAAGTTTCAAGAAGCTAGCACACACCGTGTTTGATTTAGAGTTCTAACCGCATCTGTCAATATAGGAGAAAACAGAGTGAAAACTAATAATTCAAACTGTTACTGCAAACGAATGCTTCAACGTAAAAGAACGAAACTTGTGCATCCAAGTGGGATTGGTGTACTGATCATTACTTGAAAGTATCATGAAGATTGGATGAAAAAATATATGTTGAGATTTCAGGAGACTCTAGTGTTTTGGAAGTTTGGCAACCCCTTCAATATGAGTGTTATTCGCCAGTCCCTGCTTTAGGCTACATCAAGAAAAAACAAACCTTACAGATAGAACGTAGAACTAATGTATTGTGTCAAGTTTCAGGAAGCTAGCACAAACCGTGTTTGATTTAGAGTTCGAACGCATCTGTCAATATAGTAGAAAACACAGTGAAACCTAAAAATTCAAACTGTTACTGCAAAAGAATGCTTCAACCTAGGAGAACGAAACTTGGGCATCCAAGTTTGATTGGTGTACTGCTCATTACTTGAAATTATCATGAAGGTCGGAAGCAAAAATTTATGTTGAGATTTCAGGAGACTCTAGTGTTTTGGACGCCTAACAACGCCTTCCATTGAATGTGTCATTCACCAGTACTTGCTTAAGGCTACATCAAGAGGAAACAAACCTTAGAGATAGAATGTAGAACTACTGTATTGTGTCAAGTTTCAAGAAGCTAGCACAAACCGTGTTTGATTTAGAGTTCTAACTGCATCTGTCAATATAGGAGAAAACAGAGTGAAACCTAAAAATTCAAACTGTTACTGCAAAGGAATGCTTCAACGTAAAAGAACGAAACTTGAGCATCCAAGTGGGATTGGTGTACTGATCATTACTTGAAAGTATCATGAAGATTGGATGAAAAAATATATGTTGAGATTTCAGGAGTCTCTAGTGTTTTGGAAGTTTGGCAACTCCTTTCATTATAAGTGTTATTCGCCAGTCCCTGCTTTAGGCTACATCAAGAGGAAACAACCCTTAGAGATAGAACGTAGAACTAATGTATTGTGTCAAGTTTTAAGAAGCTAGCACAAACCGTGTTTGAAATAGTTCAAACTGCATCTGTCAATATAGGAGAAAACAGATGAAACCTAAAAATTCAAACTGTTACTGCAAACGAATGCTTCAAACTAGGAGAACGAAACTTGGGCATCCAAGTTTGATTGGTGTACTGCTCATTATTTGAAAGTATCATGAAGGTCGGAAGCAAAAATTTATATTGAGATTTCAGGAGAGTCTAGTGTTTTCGCAGCCAAACAATGCCTTTCATTGAATGTGTCATTCACCAGTATCTGCTTAAGGCTACATCAAGAGGAAACAAACCTTAGAGATAGAACCTAGAACTACTGTATTGTGTCAAGTTTCAAGAAGCTAGCACAAACCGTGTTTGATTTAGAGTTCTAACTACATCTGTCAATATAGGAGAAAACAAGTGAAACCTAATAATTCAAACTATTACTGCAAACGAATGCTTCAACGTAGAAGAACGAAACTTGAGCATCCAACTGGGATTGGTGTACGGATCATTACTTGAAAGTATCATGAAGATTGGATGAAAAAATATATGTTGAGATTTCAGGAGACTCTAGTGTTTTGGAAGTTTGGCAACCCCTTCAATATGAATGTTATTCGCCTCTCCCTGCTTTAGGCTACATCACGAGCAAAGAAACCTTAGAGATAAAACGTAGAACTAATGTATTGTGTCAAGTTTCAAGAAGCTAGCACAAACCGTGTTTGATTTAGAGTTCGAACGCATCTGTCAATATAGTAGAAAACAGAGTGAAACCTAAAAATTCAAACTGTTACTGCAAACGAATGCTTCAACCTAGGAGAACGAAACTTGGGCATCCAAGTTTCATTGGTATACTGCTCATTACTTGAAAGTATCATGAAAGGTCGGAAGCAAAATTTTATGTTGAGATTTCAGGAGACTCTAGTGTTTTGGACGCCTAACAACGCCTTCCATTGAATGTGTCATTCACCAGTACCTGCTTAAGGCTACATCAAGAGGAAACAAACCTTAGAGATAGAACGTAGAACTACTGTATTGTGTCAATTTCAAGAAGCTAGCACAAACCGTGTTTGATTTAGAGTTCTAACTGCATCTGTCAATATAGGAGAAAACAGAGTGAAACCTAAAAATTCAAACTGTTACTGCAAACGAATGCTTCAACGTAAAAGAACGAAACTTGAGCATCCAAGTGGGATTGGTGTACTGATCATTACTTGAAAGTATCATGAAGATTGGATGAAAAAATATATGTTGAGATTTCAGGAGACTCTAGTGTTTTGGAAGTTTGGAAACTCCTTTCATTTTAAGTGTTATTCGCCAGTCCCTGCTTTAGGCTACATCAAGAGGAAACAAACCTTAGAGATAGAACGTAGAACTAATGTATTGTGTCAAGTTTCAAGAAGCTAGCACAAACCGTGTTTGATATAGTTCGAACTGCTTCTGTCAATATAGGAGAAAACAGAGTGAAACCTAAAAATTCAAACTGTTACTGCAAACGAATGCTTCAACCTAGGAGAACGAAACTTGGGCATCGAAGTTTGATTGGTGTACTGCTCATTACTTGAAAGTATCATGAAGATCGGAACCAAAAATTTTTGTTGAGATTTCAGGGGAGTCTAGTGTTTTGGCAGCCTAACAACGCCTTTCATTGAATGTGTCATTCACCAATATCTGCTTAAGGCTACATCAAGAGGAAACAAACCTTATAGATAGAACGTAGAACTACTGTATTGTGTCAAGTTTCAAGAAGCTAGCACAAACCGTGTTTGATATAGTTCGAACTGCATCTGTCAATATAGGAGAAAACAGAGTGAAACCTAAAAATTCAAACTGTTACTGCAAACGAATGCCACAACCTAGGAGAACGAAACTTGGGCATCCAAGTTTGATTGGTGTACTGCTCATTACTTGAAAGTATCATGAAGATCAAAAGCAAAAATTTATGTTGAGATTTCAGGAGAGTCTAGTGTTTTGTCAGCCTAACAACGCCTTTCATTGAATGTGTCATTCACCAGTATCTGCTTAAGGCTACATCAAGAGGAAACAAACCTTAGAGATAGAACGTAGAACTACTGTATGGTGTCAAGTTTCAAGAAGCTAGCACACACCGTGTTTGATTTAGAGTTCTAACCGCATCTGTCAATATAGGAGAAAACAGAGTGAAACCTAATAATTCAAACTGTTACTGCAAACGAATGCTTCAACGTAAAAGAACGAAACTTGTGCATCCAAGTGGGATTGGTGTACTGATCATTACTTGAAAGTATCATGAAGATTGGATGAAAAAATATATGTTGAGATTTCAGGAGACTCTAGTGTTTTGGAAGTTTGGCAACCCCTTCAATATGAGTGTTATTCGCCAGTCCCTGCTTTAGGCTACATCAAGAAAAAACAAACCTTACAGATAGAACGTAGAACTAATGTATTGTGTCAAGTTTCAGGAAGCTAGCACAAACCGTGTTTGATTTAGAGTTCGAACGCATCTGTCAATATAGTAGAAAACACAGTGAAACCTAAAAATTCAAACTGTTACTGCAAAAGAATGCTTCAACCTAGGAGAACGAAACTTGGGCATCCAAGTTTGATTGGTGTACTGCTCATTACTTGAAATTATCATGAAGGTCGGAAGCAAAAATTTATGTTGAGATTTCAGGAGACTCTAGTGTTTTGGACGCCTAACAACGCCTTCCATTGAATGTGTCATTCACCAGTACTTGCTTAAGGCTACATCAAGAGGAAACAAACCTTAGAGATAGAATGTAGAACTACTGTATTGTGTCAAGTTTCAAGAAGCTAGCACAAACCGTGTTTGATTTAGAGTTCTAACTGCATCTGTCAATATAGGAGAAAACAGAGTGAAACCTAAAAATTCAAACTGTTACTGCAAAGGAATGCTTCAACGTAAAAGAACGAAACTTGAGCATCCAAGTGGGATTGGTGTACTGATCATTACTTGAAAGTATCATGAAGATTGGATGAAAAAATATATGTTGAGATTTCAGGAGTCTCTAGTGTTTTGGAAGTTTGGCAACTCCTTTCATTATAAGTGTTATTCGCCAGTCAATGCTTTAGGCTACATCAAGAGGAAACAACCCTTAGAGATAGAACGTAGAACTAATGTATTGTGTCAAGTTTCAAGAGGCTAGCACAAACCGTGTTTGATTTAGAGTTCGAACGCATCTGTAAATATAGTAGAAAACAGAGTGAAACCTAAAAATTCAAACTGTTACTGCAAACGAATGCTTCAACCTAGGAGAACGAAACTTGGGCATCCAAGTTTGATTGGTGTACTGCTCATTACTTGAAAGTATCATGAATGTCAAAAGCAAAAATTTATGTTGAGATTTCAGGAGAGTCTAGTGTTTTGGCAGCCTAACAACGCCTTTCATTGAATGTGTCATTCACAAGTATCTGCTTAAGGCTGCATCAAGAGGAAACAAATCTTAAAGACAGAACGTAGAACTACTGTATTGTGTCAAGTTTCAAGAAGCTAGCACAAACCGTGTTTGATTTAGAGTTCTAACTGCATCTGTCAATATAGGAGAAAACAGAGTGAAACCTAAAAATTCAAACTGTTACTGCAAACGAATGCTTCAACGTAAAGGAATGAAACTTGAGCATCCAAGTGGGATTGGTGTACTGATCATTACTTGAAAGTATCATGAAGATTGGATAAAAAAATATATGTTGAGATTTCAGGAGACTCTAGTGTTTTGGAAGTTTTGCAACCCCTTCAATATGAGTGTTATTCGCCAGTCCCTGCTTTAGGCTACATCAAGAGGAAACAAACCTTAGAGATAGAACGTAGAACTAATGTATTGTGTCAAGTTTCAAGAAGCTAGCACAAACCGTGTTTGATTTAGAATTCGAACGCATCTGTCAATATAGTAGAAAACAGAGTGAAAGCTAAAAATTCAAACTGTTACTGCAAACGAATGCTTCAACCTAGGAGAACGAAAGGTGGGCATCCAAGTTTGATTGGTGTACTGCTCATTACTTGAAAGTATCATGAAGGTCGGAAGCAAAAATTTATGTTGAGATTTCAGGAGACTCTAGTGATTTGGACGCCTAACAACGCCTTCCATTGAATGTGTCATTCACCAGTACTTGCTTAAGGCTACATCAAGAGGAAACAAACCTTAGAGATAGAACGTAGAACAACTGTATTGTGTCAATTTCAAGAAGCTAGCACAAACCGTGTTTGATTTAGAGTTCTAACTGCATCTGTCAATATAGGAGAAAACAGAGTGAAACCTAAAAATTCAAACTGTTACTGCAAACGAATGCTTCAACGTAAAAGAACGAAACTTGAGCATCCAAGTGGGATTGGTGTACTGATCATTACTTGAAAGTATCATGAAGATTGGATGAAAAAATATATGTTGAGATTTCAGGAGACTCTAGTGTTTTGGAAGTTTGGAAACTCCTTTCATTTTAAGTGTTATTCGCCAGTCCCTGCTTTAGGCTACATCAAGAGGAAACAAACCTTAGAGATAGAACGTAGAACTAATGTATTGTGTCAAGTTTCAAGAAGCTAGCACAAACCGTGTTTGATATAGTTCGAACTGCTTCTGTCAATATAGGAGAAAACAGAGTGATACCTAAAAATTCAAACTGTTACTGCAAACGAATGCTTCAACCTAGGAGAACGAAACTTGGGCATCGAAGTTTGATTGGTGTACTGCTCATTACTTGAAAGTATCATGAAGATCGGAAGCAAAAATTTTTGTTGAGATTTCAGGGGAGTCTAGTGTTTTGGCAGCCTAACAACGCCTTTCATTGAATGTGTCATTCACCAATATCTGCTTAAGGCTACATCAAGAGGAAACAAACCTTATAGATAGAACGTAGAACTACTGTATTGTGTCAAGTTTCAAGAAGCTAGCACAAACCGTGTTTGATTTAGAGTTCTAACTGCATCTGTCAATATAGGAGAAAACAGAGTGAAACCTAAAAATTCAAACTGTTACTGCAAACGAATGCTTCAACCTAAAAGAATGAAACTTGAGCATCCAAGTGGGATTGGTGTACTGATCATTACTTGAAAGTATCATGAAGATTGGATGAAAAAATATATGTTGAGATTTCAGGAGACTCTAGTGTTTTGGAATTTTGGCAACTCCTTTCATTATAAGTGTTATTCGCCAATCCCTGCTTTAGGCTACATCAAGATAAACAAACCTTAGAGATAGAACATAGAACAAATGTATTGTGTCAAGTTTCAAGAAGCTAGCACAAACCGTGTTTGATATAGTTCGAACTGCATCTGTCAATATAGGAGAAAACAGAGTGAAACCTAAAAATTCAAACTGTTACTGCAAACGAATGCCACAACCTAGGAGAACGAAACTTGGGCATCCAAGTTTGATTGGTGTACTGCTCATTACTTGAAAGTATCATGAAGATCAAAAGCAAAAATTTATGTTGAGATTTCAGGAGAGTCTAGTGTTTTGTCAGCCTAACAACGCCTTTCATTGAATGTGTCATTCACCAGTATCTGCTTAAGGCTACATCAAGAGGAAACAAACCTTAGAGATAGAACGTAGAACTACTGTATGGTGTCAAGTTTCAAGAAGCTAGCACACACCGTGTTTGATTTAGAGTTCTAACCGCATCTGTCAATATAGGAGAAAACAGAGTGAAACCTAATAATTCAAACTGTTACTGCAAACGAATGCTTCAACGTAAAAGAACGAAACTTGTGCATCCAAGTGGGATTGGTGTACTGATCATTACTTGAAAGTATCATGAAGATTGGATGAAAAAATATATGTTGAGATTTCAGGAGACTCTAGTGTTTTGGAAGTTTGGCAACCCCTTCAATATGAGTGTTATTCGCCAGTCCCTGCTTTAGGCTACATCAAGAAAAAACAAACCTTACAGATAGAACGTAGAACTAATGTATTGTGTCAAGTTTCAGGAAGCTAGCACAAACCGTGTTTGATTTAGAGTTCGAACGCATCTGTCAATATAGTAGAAAACACAGTGAAACCTAAAAATTCAAACTGTTACTGCAAAAGAATGCTTCAACCTAGGAGAACGAAACTTGGGCATCCAAGTTTGATTGGTGTACTGCTCATTACTTGAAATTATCATGAAGGTCGGAAGCAAAAATTTATGTTGAGATTTCAGGAGAGTCTAGTGTTTTCGCAGCCTAACAATGCCTTTCATTGAATGTGTCATTCACCAGTATCTGCTTAAGGCTACATCAAGAGGAAACAAACCTTAGAGATAGAACGTAGAACTACTGTATGGTGTCAAGTTTCAAGAAGCTAGCACACACCGTGTTTGATTTAGAGTTCTAACCGCATCTGTCAATATAGGAGAAAACAGAGTGAAACCTAATAATACAAACTGTTACTGCAAACGAATGCTTCAACGTAAAAGAACGAAACTTGAGCATCCAAGTGGGATTAGTGTACTGATCATTACTTGAAAGTATCATGAAGATTGGATGAAAAAATATATGTTGAGATTTCAGGAGACTCTAGTGTTTTGGAAGTTTGGCAACCCCTTCAATATGAGTGTTATTCGCCTCTCCCTGCTTTAGGCTACATCACGAGCAAACAAACCTTAGAGATAAAACCTAGAACTAATGTATTGTGTCAAGTTCTAAGAAGATAGCACAAAACGTGTTTGATTTAGAGTTCGAACGCATCTGTCAATATAGTAGAAAATAGAGCGAAACCTAAAAATTCAAACTGTTACTGCAAACGAATGCTTCAACCTAGGAGAACAAAACTTGGGCATCCAAGTTTGATTGGTGTACTGCTCATTACTTGAAAGTATCATGAAGGTCGGAAGCAAAATTTTACGTTGAGTTTTCAGGAGACTCTAGTGTTTTGGATGCCTAACAACGCCTTCCATTTAATGTGTCATTCACCAGTACCTGCTTAAGGCTACATCAAGAGGAAACAAACCTTAGAGATAGAACGTAGAACTACTGTATTGTGTCAAGTTTAAAGAAGCTAGCACAAACCGTGTTTCATTTAGAGTTCTAACTGCATCTGTCAATGTAGGAGAAAACAGAGTGAAACCTAAAAATTCAAACTGTTACTGCAAACGAATGCTTCAACGTAAAAGAACGAAACTTGAGCATCCAAGTGGGATTTGTGTACTGATCATTACTTGAAAGTATCATGAAGATTGGATGAAAAAATATATGTTGAGATTTCAGGAGACTCTAGTGTTTTGGAAGTTTGGCAACACCTTCAATTTGAGTGTTATTCGCCAGTCCCTGCTTTAGGCTACTTCAAGAGGAAACAAAACTTAGAGATAGAACGTAGAACTAATGTATTGTGTCAAGTTTCAAGAAGCTAGCACAAACCGTGTTTGATTTAGAGTTCGAATGCATCTGTCAATAGAGGAGAAAACAGAGTGAAACCTAAAAATTCAAACTGTTACTGCAAACGAATGCTTCAACCTAGGAGAACGAAACTTGGGCATCCAAGTTTGATTGGTGTACTGCTCATTACTTGAAAGTATCATGAAGGTCGGAAGCAAAAATTTATGATGAGATTTCAGGAGACTCTAGTGTTTTGGACGCCTAACAATGCCTTCCATTGAATGTGTCATTCACCAGTACCTGTTTAAGGCTACATGAAGAGCAAACAAACCTTAGAGATAGAACGTAGAACTACTCTATTGTGTCAAGTTTCAAGAAGCTAGCACAAACCGTGTATGATTTAGAGTTCTAACTGCATCTGTCAATATAGGAGAAAACAGAGTGAAACCTAAAAATTAATACTGTTACTGCAAAGGAATGCTTCAACGTAAAAGAACGAAACTTGAGCATCCAAGTGGGATTGGGGTACTGATCATTACTTGAAAGAATCATGAAGATTGGATGAAAAAATATTTGTTGAGATTTCAGGAGACTCTAGTGTTTTGGAAGTTTGGCAACCCCTTCAATATGAGTGTTATTCGCCAGTCCCTCCTTTAGGCTACATCAAGAGGAAACAAACCTTAGAAATAGAACGTAGAACTAATGTATTGTGTCAAGTTTCAAGAAGCTAGCACAAACCGTGTTTGATTTAGAGTTCGAACGCATCTGTCAATATAGTAGAAAACAGAGTGAAAGCTAAAAATTCAAACTGTTACTGCAAACGAATGCTTCAACCTAGGAGAACGAAACTTGGGCATCCAAGTTTGATTGGTGTACTGCTCATTACTTGAAAGTATCATGAAGGTCGGAAGCAAAAATTTATGTTGAGATTTCAGGAGACTCTACTGTTTTGGACGCCTAACAACGCCTTCCATTGAATGTGTCATTCACCAGTATCGGCTTAAGGCTACATCAAGAGGAAGCAAACCTTAGAGATAGAACCTAGAACTACTGTATTGTGTCAAGTTTCAAGAAGCTAGCACAAACCGTGTTTGACTTAGAGTTCTAACTGCATCTGTCAATATAGGAGAAAACAGAGTGAAACCTAAAAATTCAAACTGTTACTGCAAACGAATGCTTCAACATAAAAGAACGAAACTGGAGCATCCAAGTGGGATTGGTGTACTGATCATTACTTGAAAGTATCATGAAGATTGGATGAAAAAATATATGTTGAGATTTCAGGAGACTCTAGTGTTTTGGACGCCTAACAACGCCTTCCATTTAATGTGTCATTCACCAGTATCTGCTTAAGGCTACATCAAGAGGAAACAAACCTTAGAGATAGAACGTAGAACTACTCTATTGTGTCAAGTTTCAAGAAGCTAGCACAAACCGTGTTTGATTTAGAGTTCTAACTGCATCTGTCAATATAGGAGAAAACAGAGTGAAACCTAAAAATTCAAACTGTTACTGCAAACGAATGCTTCAACGTAAAAGAGCGAAACGTGAGCATCCAAGTGGGATTGGTGTACTGATCATTACTTGAAAGTATCATGAAGATTGGATGAAGAAATATATGTTGAGATTTCAGGAGACTCTAGTGTTTTGGAAGTTTGGCAACTCCTTTCATTATAAGTGTTATTCGCCAGTCCCTGCTTTAGGCTACATCAAGATAAACAAACCTTAGAGATAGAACATAGAACAAATGTATTGTGTCAAGTTTCAAGAAGCTAGCACAAACCGTGTTTGATATAGTTCGAACTGCATCTGTCAATATAGGAGAAAACAGAGTGAAACCTAAAAATTCAAACTGTTACTGCAAACGAATGCCACAACCTAGGAGAACGAAACTTGGGCATCCAAGTTTGATTGGTGTACTGCTCATTACTTGAAAGTATCATGAAGATCAAAAGCAAAAATTTATGTTGAGATTTCAGGAGAGTCTAGTGTTTTGTCAGCCTAACAACGCCTTTCATTGAATGTGTCATTCACCAGTATCTGCTTAAGGCTACATCAAGAGGAAACAAACCTTAGAGATAGAACGTAGAACTACTGTATGGTGTCAAGTTTCAAGAAGCTAGCACACACCGTGTTTGATTTAGAGTTCTAACCGCATCTGTCAATATAGGAGAAAACAGAGTGAAACCTAATAATTCAAACTGTTACTGCAAACGAATGCTTCAACGTAAAAGAACGAAACTTGTGCATCCAAGTGGGATTGGTGTACTGATCATTACTTGAAAGTATCATGAAGATTGGATGAAAAAATATATGTTGAGATTTCAGGAGACTCTAGTGTTTTGGAAGTTTGGCAACCCCTTCAATATGAGTGTTATTCGCCAGTCCCTGCTTTAGGCTACATCAAGATAAACAAACCTTAGAGATAGAACATAGAACAAATGTATTGTGTCAAGTTTCAAGAAGCTAGCACAAACCGTGTTTGATATAGTTCGAACTGCATCTGTCAATATAGGAGAAAACAGAGTGAAACCTAAAAATTCAAACTGTTACTGCAAACGAATGCCACAACCTAGGAGAACGAAACTTGGGCATCCAAGTTTGATTGGTGTACTGCTCATTACTTGAAAGTATCATGAAGATCAAAAGCAAAAATTTATGTTGAGATTTCAGGAGAGTCTAGTGTTTTGTCAGCCTAACAACGCCTTTCATTGAATGTGTCATTCACCAGTATCTGCTTAAGGCTACATCAAGAGGAAACAAACCTTAGAGATAGAACGTAGAACTACTGTATGGTGTCAAGTTTCAAGAAGCTAGCACACACCGTGTTTGATTTAGAGTTCTAACCGCATCTGTCAATATAGGAGAAAACAGAGTGAAACCTAATAATTCAAACTGTTACTGCAAACGAATGCTTCAACGTAAAAGAACGAAACTTGTGCATCCAAGTGGGATTGGTGTACTGATCATTACTTGAAAGTATCATGAAGATTGGATGAAAAAATATATGTTGAGATTTCAGGAGACTCTAGTGTTTTGGAAGTTTGGCAACCCCTTCAATATGAGTGTTATTCGCCAGTCCCTGCTTTAGGCTACATCAAGAAAAAACAAACCTTACAGATAGAACGTAGAACTAATGTATTGTGTCAAGTTTCAGGAAGCTAGCACAAACCGTGTTTGATTAAGAGTTCGAACGCATCTGTCAATATAGTAGAAAACACAGTGAAACCTAAAAATTCAAACTGTTACTGCAAAAGAATGCTTCAACCTAGGAGAACGAAACTTGGGCATCCAAGTTTGATTGGTGTACTGCTCATTACTTGAAAGTATCATGAAGGTCGGAAGCAAAAATTTATGTTGAGATTTCAGGAGACTCTAGTGTTTTGGACGCCTAACAACGCCTTCCATTGAATGTGTCATTCACCAGTACTTGCTTAAGGCTTCATCAAGAGGAAACAAACCTTAGAGATAGAATGTAGAACTACTGTATTGTGTCAAGTTTCAAGAACCTAGCACAAACCGTGTTTGATTTAGAGTTCTAACTGCATCTGTCAATATAGGAGAAAACAGAGTGAAACCTAAAAATTCAAACTGTTACTGCAAAGGAATGCTCAAACGTAAAAGAACGAAACTTGAGCATCCAAGTGGGATTGGTGTACTGATCATTACTTGAAAGTATCATGAAGATTGGATGAAAAAATATATGTTGAGATTTCAGGAGTCTCTAGTGTTTTGGAAGTTTGGCAACTCCTTTCATTATAAGTGTTATTCGCCAGTCCCTGCTTTAGGCTACATCAAGAGGAAACAACCCTTAGAGATAGAACGTAGAACTAATGTATTGTGTCAAGTTTCAAGAGGCTAGCACAAACCGTGTTTGATTTAGAGTTCGAACGCATCTGTCAATATAGTAGAAAACAGAGTGAAACCTAAAAATTCAAACTGTTACTGCAAACGAATGCTTCAACCTAGGAGAACGAAACTTGGGCATCCAAGTTTGATTGGTGTACTGCTCATTACTTGAAAGTATCATGAAGGTCGGAAGCAAAAATTTATGTTGAGATTTCAGGAGAGTCTAGTGTTTTGGCAGCCTAACAACGCCTTTCATTGAATGTGTCATTCACCAGTATCTGCTTAAGGCTGCATCAAGAGGAAACAAATCTTAAAGACAGAACGTAGAACTACTGTATTGTGTCAAGTTTCAAGAAGCTAGCACAAACCGTGTTTGATTTAGAGTTCTAACTGCATCTGTCAATATAGGAGAAAACAGAGTGAATCCTAAAAATTCAAACTGTTACTGCAAACGAATGCTTCAACGTAAAGGAATGAAAATGAGCATCCAAGTGGGATTGGTGTACTGATCATTACTTGAAAGTATCATGAAGATTGGATAAAAAAATATATGTTGAGATTTCAGGAGACTCTAGTGTTTTGGAAGTTTTGCAACCCCTTCAATATGAGTGTTATTCGCCAGTCCCTGCTTTAGGCTACATCAAGAGGAAACAAACCTTAGAGATAGAACGTAGAACTAATGTATTGTGTCAAGTTTCAAGAAGCTAGCACAAACCGTGTTTGATTTAGAATTCGAACGCATCTGTCAATATAGTAGAAAACAGAGTGAAAGCTAAAAATTCAAACTGTTACTGCAAACGAATGCTTCAACCTAAGAGAACGAAAGGTGGGCATCCAAGTTTGATTGGTGTACTGCTCATTACTTGAAAGTATCATGAAGGTCGGAAGCAAAAATTTATGTTGAGATTTCAGGAGACTCTAGTGATTTGGACGCCTAACAACGCCTTCCATTGAATGTGTCATTCACCAGTACTTGCTTAAGGCTACATCAAGAGGAAACAAACTTTAGGGATAGAATGTAGAACTACTGTATTGTGTCAAGTTTCAAGAAGCTAGCACAAACCGTGTTCGATTTAGAGTTCTAACTGCATCTGTCAATATAGGAGAAAACAGAGTGAAACCTAAAAATTCAAACTGTTACTGCAAACGAATGCTTCAACGTAAAAGAACGAAACTTGAGCATCCAAGTGGGATTGGTGTACTGATCATTACTTGAAAGTATCATGAAGATTGGTTGAAAAAATATAGGTTGAGATTTCAGGAGACTCTAGTGTTTTGGAAGTTTGGCAACTCCTTTCATTATAAGTGTCATTCGCCAGTCCCTGCTTTAGGCTACATCAAGAGGAAACAAACCTTAGAGATAGAACGTAGAACTAATGTATTGTGTCAAGTTTTAAGAAGCTAGCACAAACCGTGTTTGAAATAGTTCAAACTGCATCTGTCAATATAGGAGAAAACAGATGAAACCTAAAAATTCAAACTGTTACTGCAAACGAATGCTTCAACCTAGGAGAACGAATCTTGGGCATCCAAGTTTGATTGGTGTACTGCTCATTATTTGAAAGTATCATGAAGGTCGGAAGCAAAAATTTATATTGAGATTTCAGGAGAGTCTAGTGTTTTCGCAGCCAAACAATGCCTTTCATTGAATGTGTCATTCACCAGTATCTGCTTAAGGCTACATCAAGAGGAAACAAACCTTAGAGATAGAACGTAGAACTACTGTATTGTGTCAAGTTTCAAGAAGCTAGCACAAACCGTGTTTGATTTAGAGTTCTAACTACATCTGTCAATATAGGAGAAAACAAGTGAAACCTAATAATTCAAACTATTACTGCAAACGAATGCTTCAACGTAGAAGAACGAAACTTGAGCATCCAACTGGGATTGGTGTACGGATCATTACTTGAAAGTATCATGAAGATTGGATGAAAAAATATATGTTGAGATTTCAGGAGACTCTAGTGTTTTGGAAGTTTGGCAACCCCTTCAATATGAGTGTTATTCGCCTCTCCCTGCTTTAGGCTACATCACGAGCAAAGAAACCTTAGAGATAAAACGTAGAACTAATGTATTGTGTCAAGTTTCAAGAAGCTAGCACAAACCGTGTTTGATTTAGAGTTCGAACGCATCTGTCAATATAGTAGAAAACAGAGTGAAAGCTAAAAATTCAAACTGTTACTGCAAACGAATGCTTCAACCTAGGAGAACGAAACTTGGGCATCCAAGTTTGATTGGTGTACTGCTCATTACTTGAAAGTATCATGAAGGTCGGAAGCAAAAATTTATGTTGAGATTTCAGGAGACTCTAGTGTTTTGGACGCCTAACAACGCCTTCCATTGAATGTGTCATTCACCAGTATCGGCTTAAGGCTACATCAAGAGGAAGCAAACCTTAGAGATAGAACCTAGAACTACTGTATTGTGTCAAGTTTCAAGAAGCTAGCACAAACCGTGTTTGACTTGGAGTTCTAACTGCATCTGTCAATATAGGAGAAAACAGAGTGAAACCTAAAAATTCAAACTGTTACTGCAAACGAATGCTTCAACATAAAAGAACGAAACTTGAGCATCCAAGTGGGATTGGTGTACTGATCATTACTTGAAAGTATCATGAAGATTGGATGAAAAAATATATGTTGAGATTTCAGGAGACTCTAGTGTTTTGGACGCCTAACAACGCCTTCCATTTAATGTGTCATTCACCAGTATCTGCTTAAGGCTACATCAAGAGGAAACAAACCTTAGACATAGAACGTAGAACTACTCTATTGTGTCAAGTTTCAAGAAGCTAGCACAAACCGTGTTTGATTTAGAGTTCTAACTGCATCTGTCAATATAGGAGAAAACAGAGTGAAACCTAAAAATTCAAACTGTTACTGCAAACGAATGCTTCAACGTAAAAGAGCGAAACGTGAGCATCCAAGTGGGATTGGTGTACTGATCATTACTTGAAAGTATCATGAAGATTGGATGAAGAAATATATGTTGAGATTTCAGGAGACTCTAGTGTTTTGGAAGTTTGGCAACTCCTTTCATTATAAGTGTTATTCGCCAGTCCCTGCTTTAGGCTACATCAAGATAAACAAACCTTAGAGATAGAACATAGAACAAATGTATTGTGTCAAGTTTCAAGAAGCTAGCACAAACCGTGTTTGATATAGTTCGAACTGCATCTGTCAATATAGGAGAAAACAGAGTGAAACCTAAAAATTCAAACTGTTACTGCAAACGAATGCCACAACCTAGGAGAACGAAACTTGGGCATCCAAGTTTGATTGGTGTACTGCTCATTACTTGAAAGTATCATGAAGATCAAAAGCAAAAATTTATGTTGAGATTTCAGGAGAGTCTAGTGTTTTGTCAGCCTAACAACGCCTTTCATTGAATGTGTCATTCACCAGTATCTGCTTAAGGCTACATCAAGAGGAAACAAACCTTAGAGATAGAACGTAGAACTACTGTATGGTGTCAAGTTTCAAGAAGCTAGCACACACCGTGTTTGATTTAGAGTTCTAACCGCATCTGTCAATATAGGAGAAAACAGAGTGAAACCTAATAATTCAAACTGTTACTGCAAACGAATGCTTCAACGTAAAAGAACGAAACTTGTGCATCCAAGTGGGATTGGTGTACTGATCATTACTTGAAAGTATCATGAAGATTGGATGAAAAAATATATGTTGAGATTTCAGGAGACTCTAGTGTTTTGGAAGTTTGGCAACCCCTTCAATATGAGTGTTATTCGCCAGTCCCTGCTTTAGGCTACATCAAGAAAAAACAAACCTTACAGATAGAACGTAGAACTAATGTATTGTGTCAAGTTTCAGGAAGCTAGCACAAACCGTGTTTGATTTAGAGTTCGAACGCCTCTGTCAATATAGTAGAAAACACAGTGAAACCTAAAAATTCAAACTGTTACTGCAAAAGAATGCTTCAACCTAGGAGAACGAAACTTGGGCATCCAAATTTGATTGGTGTACTGCTCATTACTTGAAAGTATCATGAAGGTCGGAAGCAAAAATTTATGTTGAGATTTCAGGAGACTCTAGTGTTTTGGACGCCTAACAACGCCTTCCATTGAATGTGTCATTCACCAGTACTTGCTTAAGGCTTCATCAAGAGGAAACAAACCTTAGAGATAGAATGTAGAACTACTGTATTGTGTCAAGTTTCAAGAAGCTAGCACAAACCGTGTTTGATTTAGAGTTCTAACTGCATCTGTCAATATAGGAGAAAACAGAGTGAAACCTAAAAATTCAAACTGTTACTGCAAAGGAATGCTCAAACGTAAAAGAACGAAACTTGAGCATCCAAGTGGGATTGGTGTACTGATCATTACTTGAAAGTATCATGAAGATTGGATGAAAAAATATATGTTGAGATTTCAGGAGTCTCTAGTGTTTTGGAAGTTTGGCAACTCCTTTCATTATAAGTGTTATTCGCCAGTCCCTGCTTTAGGCTACATCAAGAGGAAACAACCCTTAGAGATAGAACGTAGAACTAATGTATTGTGTCAAGTTTCAAGAGGCTAGCACAAACCGTGTTTGATTTAGAGTTCGAACGCATCTGTCAATATAGTAGAAAACAGAGTGAAACCTAAAAATTCAAACTGTTACTGCAAACGAATGCTTCAACCTAGGAGAACGAAACTTGGGCATCCAAGTTTGATTGGTGTACTGCTCATTACTTGAAAGTATCATGAAGGTCGGAAGCAAAAATTTATGTTGAGATTTCAGGAGAGTCTAGTGTTTTGGCAGCCTAACAACGCCTTTCATTGAATGTGTCATTCACCAGTATCTGCTTAAGGCTGCATCAAGAGGAAACAAATCTTAAAGACAGAACGTAGAACTACTGTATTGTGTCAAGTTTCAAGAAGCTAGCACAAACCGTGTTTGATTTAGAGTTCTAACTGCATCTGTCAATATAGGAGAAAACAGAGTGAAACCTAAAAATTCAAACTGTTACTGCAAACGAATGCTTCAACGTAAAGGAATGAAACTTGAGCATCCAAGTGGGATTGGTGTACTGATCATTACTTGAAAGTATCATGAAGATTGGATAAAAAAATATATGTTGAGATTTCAGGAGACTCTAGTGTTTTGGAAGTTTTGCAACCCCTTCAATATGAGTGTTATTCGCCAGTCCCTGCTTTAGGCTACATCAAGAGGAAACAAACCTTAGAGATAGAACGTAGAACTAATGTATTGTGTCAAGTTTCAAGAAGCTAGCACAAACCGTGTTTGATTTAGAATTCGAACGCATCTGTCAATATAGTAGAAAACAGAGTGAAAGCTAAAAATTCAAACTGTTACTGCAAACGAATGCTTCAACCTAAGAGAACGAAAGGTGGGCATCCAAGTTTGATTGGTGTACTGCTCATTACTTGAAAGTATCATGAAGGTCGGAAGCAAAAATTTATGTTGAGATTTCAGGAGACTCTAGTGATTTGGACGCCTAACAACGCCTTCCATTGAATGTGTCATTCACCAGTACTTGCTTAAGGCTACATCAAGAGGAAACAAACTTTAGGGATAGAATGTAGAACTACTGTATTGTGTCAAGTTTCAAGAAGCTAGCACAAACCGTGTTCGATTTAGAGTTCTAACTGCATCTGTCAATATAGGAGAAAACAGAGTGAAACCTAAAAATTCAAACTGTTACTGCAAACGAATGCTTCAACGTAAAAGAACGAAACTTGAGCATCCAAGTGGGATTGGTGTACTGATCATTACTTGAAAGTATCATGAAGATTGGTTGAAAAAATATAGGTTGAGATTTCAGGAGACTCTAGTGTTTTGGAAGTTTGGCAACTCCTTTCATTATAAGTGTCATTCGCCAGTCCCTGCTTTAGGCTACATCAAGAGGAAACAAACCTTAGAGATAGAACGTAGAACTAATGTATTGTGTCAAGTTTTAAGAAGCTAGCACAAACCGTGTTTGAAATAGTTCAAACTGCATCTGTCAATATAGGAGAAAACAGATGAAACCTAAAAATTCAAACTGTTACTGCAAACGAATGCTTCAACCTAGGAGAACGAATCTTGGGCATCCAAGTTTGATTGGTGTACTGCTCATTATTTGAAAGTATCATGAAGGTCGGAAGCAAAAATTTATATTGAGATTTCAGGAGAGTCTAGTGTTTTCGCAGCCAAACAATGCCTTTCATTGAATGTGTCATTCACCAGTATCTGCTTAAGGCTACATCAAGAGGAAACAAACCTTAGAGATAGAACGTAGAACTACTGTATTGTGTCAAGTTTCAAGAAGCTAGCACAAACCGTGTTTGATTTAGAGTTCTAACTACATCTGTCAATATAGGAGAAAACAAGTGAAACCTAATAATTCAAACTATTACTGCAAACGAATGCTTCAACGTAGAAGAACGAAACTTGAGCATCCAACTGGGATTGGTGTACGGATCATTACTTGAAAGTATCATGAAGATTGGATGAAAAAATATATGTTGAGATTTCAGGAGACTCTAGTGTTTTGGAAGTTTGGCAACCCCTTCAATATGAGTGTTATTCGCCTCTCCCTGCTTTAGGCTACATCACGAGCAAAGAAACCTTAGAGATAAAACGTAGAACTAATGTATTGTGTCAAGTTTCAAGAAGCTAGCACAAACCGTGTTTGATTTAGAGTTCGAACGCATCTGTCAATATAGTAGAAAACAGAGTGAAACCTAAAAATTCAAACTGTTACTGCAAACGAATGCTTCAACCTAGGAGAACGAAACTTGGGCATCCAAGTTTCATTGGTGTACTGCTCATTACTTGAAAGTATCATGAAGGTCGGAAGCAAAATTTTATGTTGAGATTTCAGGAGACTCTAGTGTTTTGGACGCCTAACAACGCCTTCCATTGAATGTGTCATTCACCAGTACCTGCTTAAGGCTACATCAAGAGGAAACAAACCTTAGAGATAGAACGTAGAACTACTGTATTGTGTCAATTTCAAGAAGCTAGCACAAACCGTGTTTGATTTAGAGTTCTAACTGCATCTGTCAATATAGGAGAAAACAGAGTGAAACCTAAAAATTCAAACTGTTACTGCAAACGAATGCTTCAACGTAAAAGAACGAAACTTGAGCATCCAAGTGGGATTGGTGTACTGATCATTACTTGAAAGTATCATGAAGATTGGATGAAAAAATATATGTTGAGATTTCAGGAGACTCTAGTGTTTTGGAAGTTTGGAAACTCCTTTCATTTTAAGTGTTATTCGCCAGTCCCTGCTTTAGGCTACATCAAGAGGAAACAAACCTTAGAGATAGAACGTAGAACTAATGTATTGTGTCAAGTTTCAAGAAGCTAGCACAAACCGTGTTTGATATAGTTCGAACTGCTTCTGTCAATATAGGAGAAAACAGAGTGAAACCTAAAAATTCAAACTGTTACTGCAAACGAATGCTTCAACCTAGGAGAACGAAACTTGGGCATCGAAGTTTGATTGGTGTACTGCTCATTACTTGAAAGTATCATGAAGATCGGAAGCAAAAATTTATGTTGAGATTTCAGGAGAGTCTAGTGTTTTGGCAGCCTAACAACGCCTTTCATTGAATGTGTCATTCACCAATATCTGCTTAAGGCTACATCAAGAGGAAACAAACCTTATAGATAGAACGTAGAACTACTGTATTGTGTCAAGTTTCAAGAAGCTAGCACAAACCGTGTTTGATTTAGAGTTCTAACTGCATCTGTCAATATAGGAGAAAACAGAGTGAAACCTAAAAATTCAAACTGTTACTGCAAACGAATGCTTCAACGTAAAAGAATGAAACTTGAGCATCCAAGTGGGATTGGTGTACTGATCATTACTTGAAAGTATCATGAAGATTGGATGAAAAAATATATGTTGAGATTTCAGGAGACTCTAGTGTTTTGGAATTTTGGCAACTCCTTTCATTATAAGTGTTATTCGCCAATCCCTGCTTTAGGCTACATCAAGATAAACAAACCTTAGAGATAGAACATAGAACAAATGTATTGTGTCAAGTTTCAAGAAGCTAGCACAAACCGTGTTTGATATAGTTCGAACTGCATCTGTCAATATAGGAGAAAACAGAGTGAAACCTAAAAATTCAAACTGTTACTGCAAACGAATGCCACAACCTAGGAGAACGAAACTTGGGCATCCAAGTTTGATTGGTGTACTGCTCATTACTTGAAAGTATCATGAAGATCAAAAGCAAAAATTTATGTTGAGATTTCAGGAGAGTCTAGTGTTTTGTCAGCCTAACAACGCCTTTCATTGAATGTGTCATTCACCAGTATCTGCTTAAGGCTACATCAAGAGGAAACAAACCTTAGAGATAGAACGTAGAACTACTGTATTGTGTCAAGTTTCAAGAAGCTAGCACAAACCGTGTTGATTTAGAGTTCTAACTGCATCTGTCAATATAGGTGAAAACAGAGTGAAACCTAAAAATTCAAACTGTTACTGCAAACGAATGCTTCAACGTAAAAGAACGAAACTTGAGCATCCAAGTGGGATTGGTGTACTGATCATTAGTAGAAAGTATCATGAAGTTTGGATGAAAAAATATATGTTGAGATTTCAGGAGACTCTAGTGTTTTGGAAGTTTGGAAACTCCTTTCATTATAAGTGTTATTCGCCAGTCCCTGCTTTAGGCTACATCAAGAGGAAACAAACCATAGAGATAGAACGTAGAACTAATGTACTGTGTCAAATTTCAAGAAGCTAGTACAAACCGTGTTTGATATAGTTCGAACTGCATCTGTCAATATAGGAGAAAACAGAGTGAAACCTAAAAATTCAAACTGTTACTGCAAACGAATGCTTCAACCTAAGAGAACGAACCTTGGGCATCCAAGTTTGATTGGTGTACTGCTCATTACTTGAACGTATCATGAAGATCGGAAGCAAAAATTTATGTTGAGATTTCAGGAGAGTCTAGTGTTTTGGCACCCTACAACGCCTTTCATTGAATGTGTCATTCACCAGTATCTGCTTAAGGCTACATCAAGAGGAAACAAACGTTAGAGATAGAACGTAGAACTATTGTATTGTGTCAAGTTTAAGAAGCTAGCACAAACCGTGTTTGAATTAGAGTTCTAACTGCATCTGTCAATATAGGAGTAAACAGAGTGAAACCTAAAAATTCAAACTGTTACTGCAAACGAATGCTTCAACGTAAAAGAATGAAACTTGAGCATCCAAGTGGGATTGGTGTACTGATCATTACTTGAAAGTATCATGAAGATTGGATGAAAAAATATATGTTGAGATTTCAGAAGACTCTAGTGTTTTGGAAGTTTGGCAACTCCTTTCATTATAAGTGTTATTCGCCAGTCCCTGCTTTAGGCTACATCAAGAGGAAACAAACCTTAGAGATAGAACGTAGAACTAATGTATTGTGTCAAGTTTCAAGAAGCTAGCACAAACCGTGTTTGATATAGTTCAAACTGCATCTGTCAATATAGGAGAAAACAGAGTGAAACCTAAAAATTCAAACTGTTACTGCAAACGAATGCTTCAACCTAGGAGAACAAAACTTGGGCATCCAAGTTTGATTGGTGTACTGCTCATTACTTGAAAGTATCATGAAGGTCGGAAGCAAAATTTTACGTTGAGTTTTCAGGAGACTCTAGTGTTTTGGATGCCTAACAACGCCTTCCATTTAATGTGTCATTCACCAGTACCTGCTTAAGGCTACATCAAGAGGAAACAAACCTTAGAGATAGAACGTAGAACTACTGTATTGTGTCAAGTTTAAAGAAGCTAGCACAAACCGTGTTTCATTTAGAGTTCTAACTGCATCTGTCAATGTAGGAGAAAACAGAGTGAAACCTAAAAATTCAAACTGTTACTGCAAACGAATGCTTCAACGTAAAAGAACGAAACTTGAGCATCCAAGTGGGATTTGTGTACTGATCATTACTTGAAAGTATCATGAAGATTGGATGAAAAAATATATGTTGAGATTTCAGGAGACTCTAGTGTTTTGGAAGTTTGGCAACACCTTCAATTTGAGTGTTATTCGCCAGTCCCTGCTTTAGGCTACTTCAAGAGGAAACAAACCTTAGAGATAGAACGTAGAACTAAAGTATTGTGTCAAGTTTCAAGAAGCTAGCACAAACCGTGTTTGATTTAGAGTTCGAATGCATCTGTCAATATAGGAGAAAACAGAGTGAAACCTAAAAATTCAAACTGTTACTGCAAACGAATGCTTCAACCTAGGAGAACGAAACTTGGGCATCCAAGTTTGATTGGTGTACTGCTCATTACTTGAAAGTATCATGAAGGTCGGAAGCAAAAATTTATGATGAGATTTCAGGAGACTCTAGTGTTTTGGACGCCTAACAATGCCTTCCATTGAATGTGTCATTCACCAGTACCTGTTTAAGGCTACATCAAGAGCAAACAAACCTTAGAGATAGAACGTAGAACTACTCTATTGTGTCAAGTTTCAAGAAGCTAGCACAAACCGTGTTTGATTTAGAGTTCTAACTGCATCTGTCAATATAGGAGAAAACAGAGTGAAACCTAAAAATTAATACTGTTACTGCAAAGGAATGCTTCAACGTAAAAGAACGAAACTTGAGCATCCAAGTGGGATTGGGGTACTGATCATTACTTGAAAGTATCATGAAGATTGGATGAAAAAATATATGTTGAGATTTCAGGAGACTCTAGTGTTTTGGAAGTTTGGCAACCCCTTCAATATGAGTGTTATTCGCCAGTCCCTCCTTTAGGCTACATCAAGAGGAAACAAACCTTAGAAATAGAACGTAGAACTAATGTATTGTGTCAAGTTTCAAGAAGCTAGCACAAACCGTGTTTGATTTAGAGTTCGAACGCATCTGTCAATATAGTAGAAAACAGAGTGAAAGCTAAAAATTCAAACTGTTACTGCAAACGAATGCTTCAACCTAGGAGAACGAAACTTGGGCATCCAAGTTTGATTGGTGTACTGCTCATTACTTGAAAGTATCATGAAGGTCGGAAGCAAAAATTTATGTTGAGATTTCAGGAGACTCTAGTGTTTTGGACGCCTAACAACGCCTTCCATTGAATGTGTCATTCACCAGTATCGGCTTAAGGCTACATCAAGAGGAAGCAAACCTTAGAGATAGAACCTAGAACTACTGTATTGTGTCAAGTTTCAAGAAGCTAGCACAAACCGTGTTTGACTTAGAGTTCTAACTGCATCTGTCAATATAGGAGAAAACAGAGTGAAACCTAAAAATTCAAACTGTTACTGCAAAGGAATGCTTCAACGTAAAAGAACGAAACTTGAGCATCCAAGTGGGATTGGTGTACTGATCATTACTTGAAAGTATCATGAAGATTGGATGAAAAAATATATGTTGAGATTTCAGGAGACTCTAGTGTTTTGGAAGTTTGGCAACCCCTTCAATATGAGTGTTATTCGCCAGTCCCTGCTTTAGGCTACATCAAGAGGAAACAAACCTTAGAGACAGAACGTAGAACTAATGTATTGTGTCAAGTTTCAAGAAGCTAGCCTAAACCGTGTTTGATTTAGATTTCTAACGCATCTGTCAATATAGTAGAAAACAGAGTGAAACCTAAAAATTCAAACTGTTACTGCAAACGAATGCTTCAACCTAGGAGAACGAAAGGTGGGCATCCAAGTTTGATTGGTGTACTGCTCATTACTTGAAAGTATCATGAAGGTCGGAAGCAAAATTTATGTTGATATTTCAGGAGACTCTAGTGTTTTGGCCGCCTAACAATGCCTTTCATTGAATGTGTCATTCACCAGGATCTGCTTAAGGCTACATCAAGAGGAAACAAACCTTAGAGATAGAACCTAGAACTACTGTATTGTGTCAAGTTTCAAGAAGCTAGCACAAACCGTGTTTGATTTAGACTTCTAACTGCATCTGTCAATATAGGAGAAAACAGAGTGAAACCTAAAAATTCAAACTGTTACTGCAAACGAATGCTTCAACGTAAAAGAACGAAACGTGAGCATCCAAGTGGGATTGGTGTACTGATCATTACTTGAAAGTATCATGAAGATTGGATGAAGAAATATATGTTGAGATTTCAGGAGACTCTAGTGTTTTGGAAGTTTGGCAACTCCTTTCATTATAAGTGTTATTCGCCAGTCCCTGCTTTAGGCTACATCAAGAGGAAACAAACCTTAGAGATAGAATGTAGAACTAATGTATTGTGTCAAGTTTCAAAAGCTAGCACAAACCGTGTTTGATATAGTTCGAACTGCATCTGTCAATATAGGAGAAAACAGAGTGAAACCTAAAAATTCAAACTGTTACTGCAAACGAATGCTTCAACCTAGGAGAACGAAACTTGGGCATCCAAGTTTGATTGGTGTACTGCTCATTACTTGAAAGTATCATGAAGGTCGGAAGCCAAAATTTATGTTGAGATTTCAGGAGACTCTAGTGTTTTGGACGCCTAACAACGCCTTCCATTGAATGTGTCATTCACCAGTACCTGTTTAAGGCTACATCAAGAGCAAACAAACCTTAGAGATAGAACGTAGAACTACTCTATTGTGTCAAGTTTCAAGAAGCTAGCACAAACCGTGTTTGATTTAGAGTTCTAACTGCATCTGTCAATATAGGAGAAAACAGAGCGAAACCTGAAAATTCAAACTGTTACTGCAAAGGAATGCTTCAACGTAAAAGAACGAAACTTGAGCATCCAAGTGGGATTGGGGTACTGATCATTACTTGAAAGTATCATGAAGATTGGATGAAAAAATATATGTTGAGATTTCAGGAGACTCTAGTGTTTTGGAAGTTTGGCAACCCCTTCAATATGAGTGTTATTCGCCAGTCCCTCCTTTAGGCTACATCAAGAGGAAACAAACCTTAGAGATAGAACGTAGAACTAATGTATTGTGTCAAGTTTCAAGAAGCTAGCACAAACCGTGTTTGATATAGTTCGAACTGCATCTGTCAATATAGGAGAAAACAGAGTGAAACCTAAAAATTCAAACTGTTACTGCAAACGAATGCTTCAACCTAGGAGAACGAAACTTGGGCATCCAAGTTTGATTCGTGTACTGCTCATTACTTGAAAGTATCATGAAGGTCGGAAGCAAAAATTTATGTTGAGATTTCAGGAGAGTCTAGTGTTTTGGCAGCCTAACAACGCCTTTCATTGAATGTGTCATTCACCAGTATCTGCTTAAGGCTACATCAAGAGGAAACAAACCTTAGAGATAGAACGTAGAACTACTGTATTGTGTCAAGTTTCAAGAAGCTAGCACAAACCGTGTTTGATTTGGAGTTCTAACTGCATCTGTCAATATAGGAGAAAACAGCGCGAAACCGAAAAACTTCAAACTGTTACTGCAAACGAATGCTTCAACGTAAAAGAACGAAACTTGAGCATCCAAGTGGGATTGGTGTACTGATCATTACTTGAAAGTATCATGAAGATTGGATGAAAAAATATATGTTGAGATTTCAGGAGACACTAGTGTTTTGGAAGTTTGGGAACCCCTTCAATATGAGTGTTATTCGCCTGTCCCTGCTTTAGGCTACATCAAGAGGAAACAAACCTTAGAGATAGAACGTAGAACTAATGTATTGTGTCAAGTTTCAAGAAGCTAGCACAAACCGTGTTTGATTTAGAGTTCGAACGCATCTGTCAATATAGTAGAAAACAGAGTGAAAGCTAAAAATTCAAACTGTTACTGCAAACGAATGCTTCAACCTAGGAGAACGAAACTTGGGCATCCAAGTTTGATTGGTGTACTGCTCATTACTTGAAAGTATCATGAAGGTCGGAAGCAAAAATTTATGTTGAGATTTCAGGAGACTCTAGTGTTTTGGACGCCTAACAACGCCTTCCATTGAATGTGTCATTCACCAGTATAGGCTTAAGGCTACATCAAGAGGAAGCAAACCTTAGAGATAGAACCTAGAACTACTGTATTGTGTCAAGTTTCAAGAAGCTAGCACAAACCGTGTTTGACTTAGAGTTCTAACTGCATCTGTCAATATAGGAGAAAACAGAGTGAAACCTAAAAATTCAAACTGTTACTGCAAACGAATGCTTCAACGTAAAAGAACGAAACTTGAGCATCCAAGTGGGATTGGTGTACTGATCATTACTTGAAAGTGTCATGAAGATTGGATGAAAAAATATATGTTGAGATTTCAGGAGACTCTAGTGTTTTGGACGCCTAACAACGCATTCCATTTAATGTGTCATTCACCAGTATCTGCTTAAGGATACATCAAGAGGAAACAAACCTTAGAGATAGAACGTAGAACTACTCTATTGTGTCAAGTTTCAAGAAGCTAGCACAAACCGTGTTTGATTTAGAGTTCTAACTGCATCTGTCAATATAGGAGAAAACAGAGTGAAACCTAAAAATTCAAACTGTTACTGCAAACGAATGCTTCAACGTAAAAGAACGAAACGTGAGCATCCAAGTGGGATTGGTGTACTGATCATTACTTGAAAGTATCATGAAGATTGGATGAAGAAATATATGTTGAGATTTCAGGAGACTCTAGTGTTTTGGAAGTTTGGCAACTCCTTTCATTATAAGTGTTATTCGCCAGTCCCTGCTTTAGGCTACATCAAGAGGAAACAAACCTTAGAGATAGAACGTAGAACTCATGTATTGTGTCAAGTTTCAAAAGCTAGCACAAACCGTGTTTGATATAGTTCGAACTGCATCTGTCAATATAGGAGAAAACAGAGTGAAACCTAAAAATTCAAACTGTTACTGCAAACGAATGCTTCAACCTAGGAGAACGAAACTTGGGCATCCAAGTTTGATTCGTGTACTGCTCATTACTTGAAAGTATCATGAAGGTCGGAAGCAAAAATTTATGTTGAGATTTCAGGAGAGTCTAGTGTTTTGGCAGCCTAACAACGCCTTTCATTGAATGTGTCATTCACCAGTATCTGCTTAAGGCTACATCAAGAGGAAACAAACCTTAGAGATAGAACGTAGAACTACTGTATTGTGTCAAGTTTCAAGAAGCTAGCACAAACCATGTTTGATTTAGAGTTCTAACTGCATCTGTCAATATAGGAGAAAACAGAGTGAAACCGAAAAACTTCAAACTGTTACTGCAAACGAATGCTTCAACGTAAAAGAACGAAACTTGAGCATCCAAGTGGGATTGGTGTACTGATCATTACTTGAAAGTATCATGAAGATTGGATGAAAAAATATATGTTGAGATTTCAGGAGACTCTAGTGTTTTGGAAGTTTGGCAACCCCTTCAATATGAGTGTTATTCGCCAGTCCCTGCTTTAGGCTACATCAAGAGGAAACAAACCTTAGAGATAGAACGTAGAACTAATGTATTGTGTCAAGTTTCAAGAAGCTAGCACAAACCGTGTTTGATTTAGAGTCCGAACGCATATGTCAATATAGTAGAAAACAGAATGAAAGCTAAAAATTCAAACTGTTACTGCAAACGAATGCTTCAACCTAGGAGAACGAAACTTGGGCATCCAAGTTTGATTGGTGTACTGCTCATTACTTGAAAGTATCATGAAGGTCGGAAGCAAAAATTTATGTTGAGATTTCAGGAGACTCTAGTGTTTTGGACGCCTAACAACGCCTTCCATTGAATGTGTCATTCACCAGTATCAGCTTAAGGCTACATCAAGAGGAAGCAAACCTTAGAGATAGAACCTAGAACTACTGTATTGTGTCAAGTTTCAAGAAGCTAGCACAAACCGTGTTTGACTTAGAGTTCTAACTGCATCTGTCAATATAGGAGAAAACAGAGTGAAACCTAAAAATTCAAACTGTTACTGCAAACGAATGCTTCAACGTAAAAGAACGAAACGTGAGCATCCAAGTGGGATTGGTGTACTGATCATTACTTGAAAGTATCATGAAGATTGGATGAAGAAATATATGTTGAGATTTCATTAGACTCTAGTGTTTTGGAAGTTTGGCAACCCCTTCAATATGAGTGTTATTCGCCAGTCCCTGCTTTAGGCTACATCAAGAGGAAACAAAGCTTAGAGACAGAACGTAGAACTAATGTTTTGTGTCAAGTTTCAAGAAGCTAGCCTAAACCGATTTGATTTAGAGTTCGAACGCATCTGTCAATATAGTAGAAAACAGAGTGAAACCTAAAAATTCAAACTGTTACTGCAAACGAATGCTTCAACGTAAAAGAACGAAACGTGAGCATCCAAGTGGGATTGGTGTACTGCTCATTACTTGAAAGTATCATGAAGATTGGATGAAAAAATATATGTTGAGATTTCAGGAGACTCTAGTGTTTTGGAAGTTTGGCAACCCCTTCAATATGAGTGTTATTCGCCAGTCCCTGCTTTAGGCTACATCAAGAGGAAACAAACCTTAGAGATAGAATGTAGAACTAATGTATTGTGTCAAGTTTCAAGAAGCTAGCACAAACCGTGTTTGATTTAGAGTTCTAACTGCATCTGTCAATATAGGAGAAAACAGAGTGAAACCTAAAAATTCAAACTGTTACTGCAAACGAATGCTTCAACGTAAAAGAACGAAACTTGAGCATCCAAGTGGGATTGGGGTACTGATCATTACTTGAAAGTATCATGAAGATTGGATGAAAAAATATATGTTGAGATTTCAGGAGACTCTAGTGTTTTGGAAGTTTGGCAACCTTTTCAATATGAGTGTTATTCGCCAGTCCCTCCTTTAGGCTACATCAAGAGGAAACAAACCTTAGAGATAGAACGTAGAACTAATGTATTGTGTCAAGTTTCAAGAAGCTAGCACAAACCGTGTTTGATTTAGAGTTCGAACGCATCTGTCAATATAGTAGAAAACAGAGCGAAAGCTAAAAATTCAAACTGTTACTGCAAACGAATGCTTCAACCTAGGAGAACGAAACTCGGGCATCCAAGTTTGATTGGTGTACTGCTCATTACTTGAAAGTATCATGAAGGTCGGAAGCAATAATTTATGTTAAGATTTCAGGAGAGTCTAGTGTTTTGGCAGCCTAACAACGCCTTTCATTGAATGTGTCATTCACCAGTATCTGCTTAAGGCTACATCAAGAGGAAACAAACCTTAGAGATAGAACGTAGAACTACTGTATTGTCTCACGTTTCAAGAAGCGAGCACAAACCGTGTTTGATTTAGAGTTCTAACTGCATCTGTCAATATAGGAGAAAACAGAGCGATACCGAAAAAATTCAAACTGTTACTGCAAACGAATGCTTCAACGTAAAAGAACGAAACTTGTGCATCCAAGTGGGATTGGTGTACTGATCATTACTTGAAAGTATCATGAAGATTGGATGAAAAAATATATGTTGAGATTTCAGGAGACTCTAGTGTTTTGGAAGTTTGGCAACCCCTTCAATATGAGTGTTATTCGCCAGTCCCTGCTTTAGGCTACATCAAGAGGAAAAAACCTTAGAGATAGAACGTAGAACTAATGTATTGTGTCAAGTTTCAAGAAGCTAGCACAAACCGTGTTTGATTTAGAGTTCGAATGCATCTGTCAATATAGGAGAAAACAGAGTGAAACCTAAAAATTCAAACTGTTACTGCAAACGAATGCTTCAACCTAGGAGAACGAAACTTGGGCATCCAAGTTTGATTGGTGTACTGCTCATTACTTGAAAGTATCATGAAGGTCGGAAGCAAAAATTTATGTTGAGATTTCAGGAGACTCTAGTGTTTTGGACGCCTAACAACGCCTTCCATTGAATGTGTCATTCACCAGTACCTGTTTAAGGCTACATCAAGAGGAAACAAACCTTAGAGATAGAACGTAGAACTACTCTATTGTGTCAAGTTTCAAGAAGCTAGCACAAACCGTGTTTGATTTAGAGTTCTAACTGCATCTGTCAATATAGGAGAAAACAGAGTGAAACCTAAAAATTCAAACTCTTACTGCAAACGAATGCTTCAACGTAAAAGAACGAAACTTGAGCATCCAAGTGGGATTGGGGTACTGATCATTACTTGAAAGTATCATGAAGATTGGATGAAAAAATATATGTTGAGATTTCAGGAGACTCTAGTGTTTTGGAAGTTTGGCAACCTCTTCAATATGAGTGTTATTCGCCAGTCCCTCCTTTAGGCTACATAAAGAGGAAACAAACCTTAGAGATAGAACGTAGAACTAATGTATTGTGTCAAGTTTCAAGAAGCTAGCACAAACCGTGTTTGATTTAGAATTCGAACGCATCTGTCAATATAGTAGAAAACAGAGTGAAAGCTAAAAATTCAAACTGTTACTGCAAACGAATGCTTCAACCTAGGAGAACGAAACTTGGGCATCCAAGTTTGATTGGTGTACTGCTCATTACTTGAAAGTATCATGAAGGTCGGAAGCAAAAATTTATGTTGAGATTTCAGGAGACTCTAGTGTTTTGGACGCCTAACAACGCCTTCCATTGAATGTGTCATTCACCAGTATCAGCTTAAGGCTACATCAAGAGGAAGCAAACCTTAGAGATAGAACCTAGAACTACTGTATTGTGTCAAGTTTCAAAAAGCTAGCACAAACCGTGTTTGATTTAGAGTTCTAACTGCATCTGTCAATATAGGAGAAAACAGAGTGAAACCTAAAAATTCAAACTGTTACTGCAAACGAATGCTTCAACGCAAAAGAACGAAACTTGAGCATCCAAGTGGGATTGGTGTACTGATCATTACTTGAAAGTATCATGAAGATTGGATGAAAAAATATATGTTGAGATTTCATTAGACTCTAGTGTTTTGGAAGTTTGGCAACCCCTTCAATATGAGTGTTACTCGCCAGTCCCTGCTTTAGGCTACATCAAGAGGAAACAAACCTTAGAGACAGAACGTAGAACTAATGTATTGTGTCAAGTTTCAAGAAGCTAGCCTAAACCGTGTTTGATTTAGAGTTCGAACGCATCTGTCAATATAGTAGAAAACAGAGTGAAACCTAAAAATTCAAACTGTTACTGCAAACGAATGCTTCAACCTAGGAGAACGAAAGGTGGGCATCCAAGTTTGATTGGTGTACTGCTCATTACTTGAAAGTATCATGAAGGTCGGAAGCAAAATTTATGTTGATATTTCAGGAGACTCTAGTGTTTTGGCCGCCTAACAACGCCTTTCATTGAATGTGTCATTCACCGGATCTGCTTAAGGCTACATCAAAGAGAAGCAAACCTTAGAGATAGAACCTAGAACTACTGTATTGTGTCAAGTTTCAAGAAGCTAGCACAAACCGTGTTTGATTTAGAGTTCTAACTGCATCTGTCAATATAGGAGAAAACAGAGTGAAACCTAAAAATTCAAACTGTTACTGCAAACGAATGCTTCAACGTAAAAGAACGAAACGTGAGCATCCAAGTAGGATTGGTGTACTGATCATTACTTGAAAGTATCATGAAGATTGGATGAAGAAATATATGTTGAGATTTCAGGAGACTCTAGTGTTTTGGAAGTTTGGCAACTCCTTTCATTATAAGTGTTATTCGCAGTCCCTGCTTTGGCTACATCAAGAGGAAACAAACCTTAGAGATAGAACGTAGAACTAATGTATTGTGTCAAGTTTCAAAAGCTAGCACAACCGTGTTTGATATAGTTCGAACTGCATCTGTCAATATAGGAGAAAACAGAGTGAAACCTAAAAATTCAAACTGTTACTGCAAACGAATGCTTCAACCTAGGAGAACGAAACTTGGGCATCCAAAGTTTGATTGGTGTACTGCTCATTACTTGAAAGTATCATGAAGGTCGGAAGCAAAAAATTTATGTTGAGATTTCAGGAGACTCTAGTGTTTTGGACGCCTAACAACGCCTTCCATTGAATGTGTCATTCACCAGTACCTGTTTAAGGCTACATCAAGAGGAAACAAACCTTAGAGATAGAACGTAGAACTACTCTATTGTGTCAAGTTTCAAGAAGCTAGCACAAACCGTGTTTGATTTAGAGTTCTAACTGCATCTGTCAATATAGGAGAAAACAGAGTGAAACCTAAAATTAAAACTGTTACTGCAAACGAATGCTTCAACGTAAAAGAACGAAACTTGAGCATCCAAGTGGGATTGGGGTACTGATCATTACTTGAAAGTATCATGAAGATTGGATGAAAAAATATATGTTTGAGATTCAGGAGACTCTAGTGTTTTGGAAGTTTGGCACCCCTTCAATATGAGTGTTTATTCGCCAGTCCTCTTTTAGGCTACATCAAGAGGAAACAAACCTTAGAGATAGAACGTAGAACTAATGTATTGTTGTCAAGTTTCAAGAAGCTAGCACAAACCGTGTTTGATTTAGAATTCGAACGCATCTGTCAATATAGTAGAAAACAGAGTGAAAGCTAAAATTCAAACTGTTACTGCAAACGAATGCTTCAACCTAGGAGAACGAAACTTGGGCATCCAAGTTGATTGGTGTACTGCTCATTACTTGAAAGTATCATGAAGGTCGGAAGCAAAAATTTATGTTGAGATTTCAGGAGACTCTAGTGTTTTGGACGCCTAACAACGCCTTCCATTGAATGTGTCATTCACCAGTATCGGCTTAAGGCTACATCAAGAGGAAGCAAACTTAGAGATAGAACCTAGAACTACTGTATTGTGTCAAGTTTCAAAAAGCTAGCACAAACCGTGTTTGATTAGAGTTCTAACTGCATCTGTCAATATAGGAGAAAACAGAGTGAAACCTAAAAATTCAAACTGTTACTGCAAACGAATGCTTCAACGCAAAAGAACGAAACTTGAGCATCCAAGTGGGATTGGTGTACTGATCATTACTTGAAAGTATCATGAAGATTGGATGAAAAAATATATGTTGAGATTTCATTAGACTCTAGTGTTTTGGAAGTTTTGGCAACCCCTTCAATATGAGTGTTACTCGCCAGTCCCTGCTTTAGGCTACATCAAGAGGAAACAAACCTTAGAGACAGAACGTAGAACTAATGTATTGTGTCAAGTTTCAAGAAGCTAGCCTAAACCCGTGTTTGATTTAGAGTTCGAACGCATCTGTCAATATAGTAGAAAACAGAGTGAAACCTAAAAATTCAAACTGTTACTGCAAACGAATGCTTCAACCTAGGAGAACGAAAGGTGGGCATCCAAGTTTGATTGGTGTACTGCTCATTACTTGAAAGTATCATGAAGGTCGGAAGCAAAATTTATGTTGATATTTTCAGGAGACTCTAGTGTTTTGGCGCCTAACAACGCCTTTCATTGAATGTGTCATTCACCAGGATCTGCTTAAGGCTACATCAAGAGGAAGCAAACCTTAGAGATAGAACCTAGAACTACTGTATTGTGTCAAGTTTCAAGAAGCTAGCACAAACCGTGTTTGATTTAGAGTTCTAACTGCATCTGTCAATATAGGAGAAACAGAGTGAAACCTAAAAATTCAAACTGTTACTGCAAACGAATGCTTCAACGTAAAGAACGAAACGTGAGCATCCAAGTAGGATTGGTGTACTGATCATTACTTGAAAGTATCATGAAGATTGGATGAAGAAATATATGTTGAGATTTCAGGAGACTCTAGTGTTTTGGAAGTTTGGCAACTCCTTTCATTATAAGTGTTATTCGCCAGTCCCTGCTTTAGGCTACATCAAGAGGAAACAAACCTTAGAGATAGAACGTAGAACTAATGTATTGTGTCAAGTTTCAAAAGCTAGCACAAACCGTGTTTGATATAGTTCGAACTGCATCTGTCAATATAGGAGAAAACAGAGTGAAACCTAAAAATTCAAACTGTTACTGCAAACGAATGCTTCAACCTAGGAGAACGAAACTTGGGCATCCAAGTTTGATGGGTGTACTGCTCATTACTTGAAAGTATCATGAAGGTCGGAAGCAAAAATTTATGTTGAGATTTCAGGAGACTCTAGTGTTTTGGACGCCTAACAACGCCTTCCATTGAATGTGTCATTCACAGTACCTGTTTAAGGCTACATCAAGAGGAAACAAACCTTAGAGATAGAACGTAGAACTACTCTATTGTGTCAAGTTTCAAGAAGCTAGCACAAACGTGTTTGATTTAGAGTTCTAACTGCATCTGTCAATATAGGAGGAAAACAGAGTGAAACCTAAAAATTAAAACTGTTACTGCAAACGAATGCTTCAACGTAAAAGAACGAAACTTGAGCATCCAAGTGGGATTGGGGTACTGATCATTACTTGAAAGTATCATGAAGATTGGATGAAAAAATATATGTTGAGATTTCAGGAGACTCTAGTGTTTTGGAAGTTTGGCAACCCCTTCAATATGAGTGTTATTCGCCAAGTCCCTCTTTTAGCTACATCAAGAGGAAACAAACCTTAGAGATAGAACGTAGAACTAATGTATTGTGTCAAGTTTCAAGAAGCTAGCACAAACCGTGTTTGATTTAGAATTCGAACGCATCTGTCAATATAGTAGAAAACAGAGTGAAAGCTAAAAATTCAAACTGTTACTGCAAACGAATGCTTCAACCTAGGAGAACGAAACTTGGGCATCCAAGTTTGATTGTGTACTGCTCATTACTTGAAAGTATCATGAAGGTCGGAAGCAAAAATTTATGTTGAGATTTCAGGAGACTCTAGTGTTTTGGACGCCTAACAACGCCTTCCATTGAATGTGTCATTCACCAGTATCGGCTTAAGGCTACATCAAGAGGAAGCAAACCTTAGAGATAGAACCTAGAACTACTGTATTGTGTCAAGTTTCAAAAAGCTAGCACAAACCGTGTTTGATTTAGAGTTCTAACTGCATCTGTCAATATAGGAGAAAACAGAGTGAAACCTAAAAATTCAAACTGTTACTGCAAACGAATGCTTCAACGCAAAAGAACGAAACTTGAGCATCCAAGTGGGATTGGTGTACTGATCATTACTTGAAAGTATCATGAAGATTGGATGAAAAAATATATGTTGAGATTTCATTAGACTCTAGTGTTTTGGAAGTTTGGCAACCCCTTCAATATGAGTGTTACTCGCCAGTCCCTGCTTTAGGCTACATCAAGAGGAAACAAACCTTAGAGACAGAACGTAGAACTAATGTATTGTGTCAAGTTTCAAGAAGCTAGCCTAAACCGTGTTTGATTTAGAGTTCGAACGCATCTGTCAATATAGTAGAAAACAGAGTGAAACCTAAAAATTCAAACTGTTACTGCAAACGAATGCTTCAACCTAGGAGAACGAAAGGTGGGCATCCAAGTTTGATTGGTGTACTGCTCATTACTTGAAAGTATCATGAAGGTCGGAAGCAAAATTTATGTTGATATTTCAGGAGACTCTAGTGTTTTGGCCGCCTAACAACGCCTTTCATTGAATGTGTCATTCACCAGGATCTGCTTAAGGCTACATCAAGAGGAAGCAAACCTTAGAGATAGAACCTAGAACTACTGTATTGTGTCAAGTTTCAAGAAGCTAGCACAAACCGTGTTTGATTTAGAGTTCTAACTGCATCTGTCAATATAGGAGAAAACAGAGTGAAACCTAAAAATTCAAACTGTTACTGCAAACGAATGCTTCAACGTAAAAGAACGAAACGTGAGCATCCAAGTAGGATTGGTGTACTGATCATTACTTGAAAGTATCATGAAGATTGGATGAAGAAATATATGTTGAGATTTCAGGAGACTCTAGTGTTTTGGAAGTTTGGCAACTCCTTTCATTATAAGTGTTATTCGCCAGTCCCTGCTTTAGGCTACATCAAGAGGAAACAAACCTTAGAGATAGAACGTAGAACTAATGTATTGTGTCAAGTTTCAAAAGCTAGCACAAACCGTGTTTGATATAGTTCGAACTGCATCTGTCAATATAGGAGAAAACAGAGTGAAACCTAAAAATTCAAACTGTTACTGCAAACGAATGCTTCAACCTAGGAGAACGAAACTTGGGCATCCAAGTTTGATGGGTGTACTGCTCATTACTTGAAAGTATCATGAAGGTCGGAAGCAAAAATTTATGTTGAGATTTCAGGAGACTCTAGTGTTTTGGACGCCTAACAACGCCTTCCATTGAATGTGTCATTCACCAGTACCTGTTTAAGGCTACATCAAGAGGAAACAAACCTTAGAGATAGAACGTAGAACTACTCTATTGTGTCAAGTTTCAAGAAGCTAGCACAAACCGTGTTTGATTTAGAGTTCTAACTGCATCTGTCAATATAGGAGAAAACAGAGTGAAACCTAAAAATTAAAACTGTTACTGCAAACGAATGCTTCAACGTAAAAGAACGAAACTTGAGCATCCAAGTGGGATTGGGGTACTGATCATTACTTGAAAGTATCATGAAGATTGGATGAAAAAATATATGTTGAGATTTCAGGAGACTCTAGTGTTTTGGAAGTTTGGCAACCCCTTCAATATGAGTGTTATTCGCCAGTCCCTCTTTTAGGCTACATCAAGAGGAAACAAACCTTAGAGATAGAACGTAGAACTAATGTATTGTGTCAAGTTTCAAGAAGCTAGCACAAACCGTGTTTGATTTAGAATTCGAACGCATCTGTCAATATAGTAGAAAACAGAGTGAAAGCTAAAAATTCAAACTGTTACTGCAAACGAATGCTTCAACCTAGGAGAACGAAACTTGGGCATCCAAGTTTGATTGGTGTACTGCTCATTACTTGAAAGTATCATGAAGGTCGGAAGCAAAAATTTATGTTGAGATTTCAGGAGACTCTAGTGTTTTGGACGCCTAACAACGCCTTCCATTGAATGTGTCATTCACCAGTATCGGCTTAAGGCTACATCAAGAGGAAGCAAACCTTAGAGATAGAACCTAGAACTACTGTATTGTGTCAAGTTTCAAAAAGCTAGCACAAACCGTGTTTGATTTAGAGTTCTAACTGCATCTGTCAATATAGGAGAAAACAGAGTGAAACCTAAAAATTCAAACTGTTACTGCAAACGAATGCTTCAACGCAAAAGAACGAAACTTGAGCATCCAAGTGGGATTGGTGTACTGATCATTACTTGAAAGTATCATGAAGATTGGATGAAAAAATATATGTTGAGATTTCATTAGACTCTAGTGTTTTGGAAGTTTGGCAACCCCTTCAATATGAGTGTTACTCGCCAGTCCCTGCTTTAGGCTACATCAAGAGGAAACAAACCTTAGAGACAGAACGTAGAACTAATGTATTGTGTCAAGTTTCAAGAAGCTAGCCTAAACCGTGTTTGATTTAGAGTTCGAACGCATCTGTCAATATAGTAGAAAACAGAGTGAAACCTAAAAATTCAAACTGTTACTGCAAACGAATGCTTCAAACTAGGAGCACGAAAGGTGGGCATCCAAGTTTGATTGGTGTACTGCTCATTACTTGAAAGTATCATGAAGGTCGGAAGCAAAATTTATGTTGATATTTCAGGATACTCTAGTGTTTTGGCCGCCTAACAACGCCTTTCATTGAATGTGTCATTCACCAGGATCTGCTTAAGGCTACATCAAGAGGAAGCAAACCTTAGAGATAGAACCTAGAACTACTGTATTGTGTCAAGTTTCAAGAAGCTAGCACAAACCGTGTTTGATTTAGAGTTCTAACTGCATCTGTCAATATAGGAGAAAACAGAGTGAAACCTAAAAATTCAAACTGTTACTGCAAACGAATGCTTCAACGTAAAAGAACGAAACGTGAGCATCCAAGTGGGATTGGTGTACTGATCATTACTTGAAAGTATCATGAAGATTGGATGAAGAAATATATGTTGAGATTTCAGGAGACTCTAGTGTTTTGGAAGTTTGGCAACTCCTTTCATTATAAGTGTTATTCGCCAGTCCCTGCTCTAGGCTACATCAAGAGGAAACAAACCTTAGAGATAGAACGTAGAACTAATGTATTGTGTCAAGTTTCAAAAGCTAGCACAAACCGTGTTTGATATAGTTCGAACTGCATCTGTCAATATAGGAGAAAACAGAGTGAAACCTAAAAATTCAAACTGTTACTGCAAACGAATGCTTCAACCTAGGAGAACGAAACTTGGGCATCCAAGTTTGATTGGTGTACTGCTCATTACTTGAAAGTATCATGAAGGTCGGAAGCAAAAATTTATGTTGAGATTTCAGGAGAGTCTAGTGTTTTGGCAGCCTAACAACGCCTTTCATTGAATGTGTCATTCACCAGTATCTGCTTAAGGCTACATCAAGAGGAAACAAACCTTAGAGATAGAACGTAGAGCTACTGTATTGTGTCAAGTTTCAAGAAGCTAGCACAAACCGTGTTTGAATTAGAGTTCTAACTGCATCTGTCAATATAGGAGAAAACAGAGTGAAACCGAAAAAATTCAAGCTGTTACTGAAAACGAATGCTTCAACGTAAAAGAACGAAACTTGAGCATGAAGTGGGATTGGTGTACTGATCATTACTTGAAAGTATCATGAAGATTGGATGAAAAAATATATGTTGAGATTTCAGGAGACTCTAGTGTTATGGAAGTTTGGCAACCCCTTCAATATGAGTGTTATTCGCCAGTCCCTGCTTTAGGCTACATCAAGAGGAAACAAACCTTAGAGATAGAACGTAGAACTAATGTATTGTGTCATGTTTCAAGAAGCTAGCACAAACCGTGTTTGATGTAGAGTTCTAACTGCATCTGTCAATATAGGAGAAAACAGAGTGAAACCTAAAAATTCAAACTGTTACTGCAAACGAATGCTTCAACCTAGGAGAATGAAACTTGGGCATCCAAGTTTCATTGGTGTACTGCTCATTACTTGAAAGTATCATGAAGGTCGGAAGCAAAAATTTATGTTGAGATTTCAGGAGACTCTAGTGATTTGGCAGCCTAACAACGCCTTTCATTGAATGTGTCATTCACCAGTATCTGCTTAAGGCTACATCAAGAGGAAACAAACTTTAGAGATAGAACGTAGAACTACTGTATTGTGTTAAGATTCAAGAAGCTAGCACAAACCGTGTTTGATTTAGAGTTCTAACTGCATCTGTCAATATAGGAGAAAACAGAGTGAAACCTAAAAATTCAAACTGTTACTGCAAACGAATGCTTCAACGTAAAAGAATGAAACTTGAGGATCCAAGTGGGATTTGTGTACTGATCATTACTTGAAAGTATCATGAAGATTGGATGAAAAAATATACGTTGAGATTTCAGGAGACTCTAGTGTTTTGGAAGTTTGGCAACTTTTTTCATTATAAGTGTTATTCGCCAGTCCCTGCTCTAGGCTACATCAAGAGGCAACAAACCTTAGAGATAGAACGTAGAACTAATGTATTGTGTCAAGTTTCAAAAGCTAGCACAAACCGTGTTTGATATAGTTCGAACTGCATCTGTCAATATAGGAGAAAACAGAGTGAAACCTAAAAATTCAAACTGTTACTGCAAACGAATGCTTCAACCTAGGAGAACGAAACTTGGGCATCCAAGTTTGATTGGTGTACTGCTCATTACTTGAAAGTATCATGAAGGTCGGAAGCAAAAATTTATGTTGAGATTTCAGGAGAGTCTAGTGTTTTGGACGCCTAACAACGCCTTCCATTGAATGTGTCATTCACCAGTACCTGTTTAAGGCTACATCAAGAGGAAACAAACCTTAGAGATAGAACGTAGAACTACTCTATTGTGTCAAGTTTCAAGAAGCTAGCACAAACCGTGTTTGATTTAGAGTTCTAACTGCATCTGTCAATATAGGAGAAAACAGAGCGAAACCGAAAAAATTCAAACTGTTACTGCAAACGAATGCTTCAACGTAAAAGAACGAAACTTGAGCATCCAAGTGGGATTGGTGTAATGATCATTACTTGAAAGTATCATGAAGTTTGGATGAAAAAATATATGTTGAGATTTCAGGAAACTCTAATGTTTTGGAAGTTTGGCAACCCCTTCAATATGAGTGTTATTCGCCAGTCCCTGCTTTAGGCTACATCAAGAGGAAACAAACCTTAGAGATAGAACGTAGAACTAATGTATTGTGTCAAGTTTCTAGAAGCTAGCACAAACCGTGTTTGATGTAGAGTTCGAATGCATCTGTCAATATAGGAGAAAACAGAGTGAAACCTAAAAATTCAAACTGTTACTGCAAACGAATGCTTCAACCTAGGAGAACGAACCTTGGGCATCCAAGTTTGATTGGTGTATTGCTCATTACTTGAAAGTATCATGAAGGTCGGAAGCAAAAATTTATGTTGAGATTTCAGGAGAGTCTAGTGTTTTGGCAGCCTAACAACGCCTTTCATTGAATGTGTCATTCACCAGTATCTGCTTAAGGCTACATCAAGAGGAAACAAACCTTAGAGATAGAACGTAGAGCTACTGTATTGTGTCAAGTTTCAAGAAGCTAGCACAAACCGTGTTTGAATTAGAGTTCTAACTGCATCTGTCAATATAGGAGAAAACAGAGTGAAACCGAAAAAATTCAAACTGTTACTGCAAACGAATGCTTCAACGTAAAAGAACGAAACTTGAGCATCCAAGTGGGATTGGTGTACTGATCATTACTTGAAAGTATCATGAAGATTGGATGAAAAAATATATGTTGAGATTTCAGGAGACTCTAGTGTTATGGAAGTTTGGCAACCCCTTCAATATGAGTGTTATTCGCCAGTCCCTGCTTTAGGCTACATCAAGAGGAAACAAACCTTAGAGATAGAACGTAGAACTAATGTATTGTGTCAAGTTTCAAGAAGCTAGCACAAACCGTGTTTGATGTAGAGTTCTAACTGCATCTGTCAATATAGGAGAAAACAGAGTGAAACCTAAAAATTCAAACTGTTACTGCAAACGAATGCTTCAACCTAGGAGAACGAAACTTGGGCATCCAAGTTTCATTGGTGTACTGCTCATTACTTGAAAGTATCATGAAGGTCGGAAGCAAAAATTATGTTGAGATTTCAGGAAACTCTAGTGATTTGGCAGCCTAACAACGCCTTTCATTGAATGTGTCATTCACCAGTATCTGGTTAAGGCTACATCAAGAGGAAACAAACTTTAGAGATAGAACGTAGAACTACTGTATTGTGTTAAGATTCAAGAAGCTAGCACAAACCGTGTTTGATTTAGAGTTATAACTGCATCTGTCAATATAGGAGAAAACAGAGTGAAACCTAAAAATTCAAACTGTTACTGCAAACGAATGCTTCAACGTAAAAGAATGAAACTTGAGCATCCAAGTGGGATTTGTGTTCTGATCATTACTTGAAAGTATCATGAAGATTGGATGAAAAAATATACGTTGAGATTTCAGGAGACTCTAGTGTTTTGGAAGTTTGGCAACACCTTCAATATGAGTGTTATTCGCCAGTCCCTGCTTTAGGCTACATCAAGAGGAAACAAACCTTAGAGATAGAACGTAGAACTAATGTATTGTGTCAAGTTTCAAGAAGCTAGCACAAACCGTGTTTGATTTAGAGTTCGAATGCATCTGTCAATATAGGAGAAAACAGAGTGAAACCTAAAAATTCAAACTGTTACTGCAAACGAATGCTTCAACCTAGGAGAACGAACCTTGGTCATCCAAGTTTGATTGGTGTACTGCTCATTACTTGAAAGTATCATGAAGGTCGGAAGCAAAAATTTATGTTGAGATTTCAGGAGAGTCTAGTGCTTTGGCAGCCTAACAACGCCTTTCATTGAATGTGTCATTCACCAGTATCTGCTTAAGGCTACATCAAGAGGAAACAAACCTTAGAGATAGAACGTAGAGCTACTGTATTGTGTCAAGTTTCAAGAAGCTAGCACAAACCGTGTTTGAATTAGAGTTCTAACTGCATCTGTCAATATAGGAGAAAACAGAGTGAAACCGAAAAAATTCAAGCTGTTACTGAAAACGAATGCTTCAACGTAAAAGAACGAAACTTGAGCATCAAGTGGGATTGGTGTACTGATCATTACTTGAAAGTATCATGAAGATTGGATGAAAAAATATATGTTGAGATTTCAGGAGACTCTAGTGTTATGGAAGTTTGGCAACCCCTTCAATATGAGTGTTATTCGCCAGTCCCTGCTTTAGGCTACATCAAGAGGAAACAAACCTTAGAGATAGAACGTAGAACTAATGTATTGTGTCATGTTTCAAGAAGCTAGCACAAACCGTGTTTGATGTAGAGTTCTAACTGCATCTGTCAATATAGGAGAAAACAGAGTGAAACCTAAAAATTCAAACTGTTACTGCAAACGAATGCTTCAACCTAGGAGAACGAAACTTGGGCATCCAAGTTTCATTGGTGTACTGCTCATTACTTGAAAGTATCATGAAGGTCGGAAGCAAAAATTTATGTTGAGATTTCAGGAGACTCTAGTGATTTGGCAGCCTAACAACGCCTTTCATTGAATGTGTCATTTACCAGTATCTGCTTAAGGCTACATCAAGAGGAAACAAACTTTAGAGATAGAACGTAGAACTAATGTATTGTGTCAAGTTTCAAGAAGCTAGCACAAACTGTGTTTGATATAGTTCTAACTGCATCTGTCAATATAGGAGAAAACAGAGTGAAACCTAAAAATTCAAACTGTTACTGCAAACGAATGCTTCAACGTAAAAGAATGAAACTTGAGGATCCAAGTGGGATTTGTGTACTGATCATTTCTTGAAAGTATCATGAAGATTGGATGAAAAAATATACGTTGAGATTTCAGGAGACTCTAGTGTTTTGGAAGTTTGGCAACACCTTCAATATGAGTGTTATTCGCCAGTCCCTGCTTTAGGCTACATCAAGAGGAAACAAACCTTAGAGATAGAACGTAGAACTAATGTATTGTGTCAAGTTTCAAAAGCTAGCACAAACCGTGTTTGATATAGTTCGAACTGCATCTGTCAATATAGGAGAAAACAGAGTGAAACCTAAAAATTCAAACTGTTACTGCAAACGAATGCTTCAACCTAGGAGAACGAAACTTGGGCATCCAAGTTTGATTGGTGTACTGCTCATTACTTGAAAGTATCATGAAGGTCGGAAGCAAAAATTTATGTTGAGATTTCAGGAGACTCTAGTGTTTTGGACGCCTAACAACGCCTTCCATTGAATGTGTCATTCACCAGTACCTGTTTAAGGCTACATCAAGAGGAAACAAACCTTAGAGATAGAACGTAGAACTACTCTATTGTGTCAAGTTTCAAGAAGCTAGCACAAACCGTGTTTGATTTAGAGTTCTAACTGCATCTGTCAATATAGGAGAAAACAGAGTGAAACCTAAAAATTAAAACTGTTACTGCAAACGAATGCTTCAACGTAAAAGAACGAAACTTGAGCATCCAAGTGGGATTGGGGTACTGATCATTACTTGAAAGTATCATGAAGATTGGATGAAAAAATATATGTTGAGATTTCAGGAGACTCTAGTGTTTTGGAAGTTTGGCAACCCCTTCAATATGAGTGTTATTCGCCAGTCCCTCCTTTAGGCTACATCAAGAGGAAACAAACCTTAGAGATAGAACGTAGAACTAATGTATTGTGTCAAGTTTCAAGAAGCTAGCACAAACCGTGTTTGATTTAGAATTCGAACGCATCTGTCAGTATAGTAGAAAACAGAGTGAAAGCTAAAAATTCAAACTGTTACTGCAAACGAATGCTTCAACCTAGGAGAACGAAACTTGGGCATCCAAGTTTGATTGGTGTACTGCTCATTACTTGAAAGTATCATGAAGGTCGGAAGCAAAAATTTATGTTGAGATTTCAGGAGAGTCTAGTGTTTTGGCAGCCTAACAACGCCTTTCATTGAATGTGTCATTCACCAGTATCTGCTTAAGGCTACATCAAGAGGAAACAAACCTTAGAGATAGAACGTAGAGCTACTGTATTGTGTCAAGTTTCAAGAAGCTAGCACAAACCGTGTTTGAATTAGAGTTCTAACTGCATCTGTCAATATAGGAGAAAACAGAGTGAAACCGAAAAAATTCAAGCTGTTACTGAAAACGAATGCTTCAACGTAAAAGAACGAAACTTGAGCATGAAGTGGGATTGGTGTACTGATCATTACTTGAAAGTATCATGAAGATTGGATGAAAAAATATATGTTGAGATTTCAGGAGACTCTAGTGTTATGGAAGTTTGGCAACCCCTTCAATATGAGTGTTATTCGCCAGTCCCTGCTTTAGGCTACATCAAGAGGAAACAAACCTTAGAGATAGAACGTAGAACTAATGTATTGTGTCAAGTTTCAAGAAGCTAGCACAAACCGTGTTTGATGTAGAGTTCTAACTGCATCTGTCAATATAGGAGAAAACAGAGTGAAACCTAAAAATTCAAACTGTTACTGCAAACGAATGCTTCAAACTAGGAGCACGAAAGGTGGGCATCCAAGTTTGATTGGTGTACTGCTCATTACTTGAAAGTATCATGAAGGTCGGAAGCAAAATTTATGTTGATACTTCAGGATACTCTAGTGTTTTGGCCGCCTAACAACGCCTTTCATTGAATGTGTCATTCACCAGGATCTGCTTAAGGCTACATCAAGAGGAAGCAAACCTTAGAGATAGAACCTAGAACTACTGTATTGTGTCAAGTTTCAAGAAGCTAGCACAAACCGTGTTTGATTTAGAGTTCTAACTGCATCTGTCAATATAGGAGAAAACAGAGTGAAACCTAAAAATTCAAACTGTTACTGCAAACGAATGCTTCAACGTAAAAGAACGAAACGTGAGCATCCAAGTGGGATTGGTGTACTGATCATTACTTGAAAGTATCATGAAGATTGGATGAAGAAATATATGTTGAGATTTCAGGAGACTCTAGTGTTTTGGAAGTTTGGCAACTCCTTTCATTATAAGTGTTATTCGCCAGTCCCTGCTCTAGGCTACATCAAGAGGAAACAAACCTTAGAGATAGAACGTAGAACTAATGTATTGTGTCAAGTTTCAAAAGCTAGCACAAACCGTGTTTGATATAGTTCGAACTGCATCTGTCAATATAGGAGAAAACAGAGTGAAACCTAAAAATTCAAACTGTTACTGCAAACGAATGCTTCAACCTAGGAGAACGAAACTTGGGCATCCAAGTTTGATTGGTGTACTGCTCATTACTTGAAAGTATCATGAAGGTCGGAAGCAAAAATTTATGTTGAGATTTCAGGAGAGTCTAGTGTTTTGGACGCCTAACAACGCCTTCCATTGAATGTGTCATTCACCAGTACCTGTTTAAGGCTACATCAAGAGGAAACAAACCTTAGAGATAGAACGTAGAACTACTCTATTGTGTCAAGTTTCAAGAAGCTAGCACAAACCGTGTTTGATTTAGAGTTCTAACTGCATCTGTCAATATAGGAGAAAACAGAGCGAAACCGAAAAAATTCAAACTGTTACTGCAAACGAATGCTTCAACGTAAAAGAACGAAACTTGAGCATCCAAGTGGGATTGGTGTAATGATCATTACTTGAAAGTATCATGAAGTTTGGATGAAAAAATATATGTTGAGATTTCAGGAAACTCTAATGTTTTGGAAGTTTGGCAACCCCTTCAATATGAGTGTTATTCGCCAGTCCCTGCTTTAGGCTACATCAAGAGGAAACAAACCTTAGAGATAGAACGTAGAACTAATGTATTGTGTCAAGTTTCAAGAAGCTAGCACAAACCGTGTTTGATGTAGAGTTCGAATGCATCTGTCAATATAGGAGAAAACAGAGTGAAACCTAAAAATTCAAACTGTTACTGCAAACGAATGCTTCAACCTAGGAGAACGAACCTTGGGCATCCAAGTTTGATTGGTGTATTGCTCATTACTTGAAAGTATCATGAAGGTCGGAAGCAAAAATTTATGTTGAGATTTCAGGAGAGTCTAGTGATTTGGCAGCCTAACAACGCCTTTCATTGAATGTGTCATTCACCAGTATCTGCTTAAGGCTACATCAAGAGGAAACAAACCTTAGAGATAGAACGTAGAGCTACTGTATTGTGTCAAGTTTCAAGAAGCTAGCACAAACCGTGTTTGAATTAGAGTTCTAACTGCATCTGTCAATATAGGAGAAAACAGAGTGAAACCGAAAAAATTCAAACTGTTACTGCAAACGAATGCTTCAACGTAAAAGAACGAAACTTGAGCATCCAAGTGGGATTGGTGTACTGATCATTACTTGAAAGTATCATGAAGATTGGATGAAAAAATATATGTTGAGATTTCAGGAGACTCTAGTGTTATGGAAGTTTGGCAACCCCTTCAATATGAGTGTTATTCGCCAGTCCCTGCTTTAGGCTACATCAAGAGGAAACAAACCTTAGAGATAGAACGTAGAACTAATGTATTGTGTCAAGTTTCAAGAAGCTAGCACAAACCGTGTTTGATGTAGAGTTCTAACTGCATCTGTCAATATAGGAGAAAACAGAGTGAAACCTAAAAATTCAAACTGTTACTGCAAACGAATGCTTCAACCTAGGAGAACGAAACTTGGGCATCCAAGTTTCATTGGTGTACTGCTCATTACTTGAAAGTATCATGAAGGTCGGAAGCAAAAATTATGTTGAGATTTCAGGAAACTCTAGTGATTTGGCAGCCTAACAACGCCTTTCATTGAATGTGTCATTCACCAGTATCTGGTTAAGGCTACATCAAGAGGAAACAAACTTTAGAGATAGAACGTAGAACTACTGTATTGTGTTAAGATTCAAGAAGCTAGCACAAACCGTGTTTTATTTAGAGTTATAACTGCATCTGTCAATATAGGAGAAAACAGAGTGAAACCTAAAAATTCAAACTGTTACTGCAAACGAATGCTTCAACGTAAAAGAATGAAACTTGAGCATCCAAGTGGGATTTGTGTACTGATCATTACTTGAAAGTATCATGAAGATTGGATGAAAAAATATACGTTGAGATTTCAGGAGACTCTAGTGTTTTGGAAGTTTGGCAACACCTTCAATATGAGTGTTATTCGCCAGTCCCTGCTTTAGGCTACATCAAGAGGAAACAAACCTTAGAGATAGAACGTAGAACTAATGTATTGTGTCAAGTTTCAAGAAGCTAGCACAAACCGTGTTTGATTTAGAGTTCGAATGCATCTGTCAATATAGGAGAAAACAGAGTGAAACCTAAAAATTCAAACTGTTACTGCAAACGAATGCTTCAACCTAGGAGAACGAACCTTGGTCATCCAAGTTTGATTGGTGTACTGCTCATTACTTGAAAGTATCATGAAGGTCGGAAGCAAAAATTTATGTTGAGATTTCAGGAGAGTCTAGTGTTTTGGCAGCCTAACAACGCCTTTCATTGAATGTGTCATTCACCAGTATCTGCTTAAGGCTACATCAAGAGGAAACAAACCTTAGAGATAGAACGTAGAGCTACTGTATTGTGTCAAGTTTCAAGAAGCTAGCACAAACCGTGTTTGAATTAGAGTTCTAACTGCATCTGTCAATATAGGAGAAAACAGAGTGAAACCGAAAAAATTCAAGCTGTTACTGAAAACGAATGCTTCAACGTAAAAGAACGAAACTTGAGCATCAAGTGGGATTGGTGTACTGATCATTACTTGAAAGTATCATGAAGATTGGATGAAAAAATATATGTTGAGATTTCAGGAGACTCTAGTGTTATGGAAGTTTGGCAACCCCTTCAATATGAGTGTTATTCGCCAGTCCCTGCTTTAGGCTACATCAAGAGGAAACAAACCTTAGAGATAGAACGTAGAACTAATGTATTGTGTCATGTTTCAAGAAGCTAGCACAAACCGTGTTTGATGTAGAGTTCTAACTGCATCTGTCAATATAGGAGAAAACAGAGTGAAACCTAAAAATTCAAACTGTTACTGCAAACGAATGCTTCAACCTAGGAGAACGAAACTTGGGCATCCAAGTTTCATTGGTGTACTGCTCATTACTTGAAAGTATCATGAAGGTCGGAAGCAAAAATTTATGTTGAGATTTCAGGAGACTCTAGTGATTTGGCAGCCTAACAACGCCTTTCATTGAATGTGTCATTTACCAGTATCTGCTTAAGGCTACATCAAGAGGAAACAAACTTTAGAGATAGAACGTAGAACTAATGTATTGTGTCAAGTTTCAAGAAGCTAGCACAAACCGTGTTTGATATAGTTCTAACTGCATCTGTCAATATAGGAGAAAACAGAGTGAAACCTAAAAATTCAAACTGTTACTGCAAACGAATGCTTCAACGTAAAAGAATGAAACTTGAGGATCCAAGTGGGATTTGTGTACTGATCATTACTTGAAAGTATCATGAAGATTGGATGAAAAAATATACGTTGAGATTTCAGGAGACTCTAGTGTTTTGGAAGTTTGGCAACACCTTCAATATGAGTGTTATTCGCCAGTCCCTGCTTTAGGCTACATCAAGAGGAAACAAACCTTAGAGATAGAACGTAGAACTAATGTATTGTGTCAAGTTTCAAAAGCTAGCACAAACCGTGTTTGATATAGTTCGAACTGCATCTGTCAATATAGGAGAAAACAGAGTGAAACCTAAAAATTCAAACTGTTACTGCAAACGAATGCTTCAACCTAGGAGAACGAAACTTGGGCATCCAAGTTTGATTGGTGTACTGCTCATTACTTGAAAGTATCATGAAGGTCGGAAGCAAAAATTTATGTTGAGATTTCAGGAGACTCTAGTGTTTTGGACGCCTAACAACGCCTTCCATTGAATGTGTCATTCACCAGTACCTGTTTAAGGCTACATCAAGAGGAAACAAACCTTAGAGATAGAACGTAGAACTACTCTATTGTGTCAAGTTTCAAGAAGCTAGCACAAACCGTGTTTGATTTAGAGTTCTAACTGCATCTGTCAATATAGGAGAAAACAGAGTGAAACCTAAAAATTAAAACTGTTACTGCAAACGAATGCTTCAACGTAAAAGAACGAAACTTGAGCATCCAAGTGGGATTGGGGTACTGATCATTACTTGAAAGTATCATGAAGATTGGATGAAAAAATATATGTTGAGATTTCAGGAGACTCTAGTGTTTTGGAAGTTTGGCAACCCCTTCAATATGAGTGTTATTCGCCAGTCCCTCCTTTAGGCTACATCAAGAGGAAACAAACCTTAGAGATAGAACGTAGAACTAATGTATTGTGTCAAGTTTCAAGAAGCTAGCACAAACCGTGTTTGATTTAGAATTCGAACGCATCTGTCAGTATAGTAGAAAACAGAGTGAAAGCTAAAAATTCAAACTGTTACTGCAAACGAATGCTTCAACCTAGGAGAACGAAACTTGGGCATCCAAGTTTGATTGGTGTACTGCTCATTACTTGAAAGTATCATGAAGGTCGGAAGCAAAAATTTATGTTCAGATTTCAGGAGAGTCTAGTGTTTTGGCAGCCTATAAACGCCTTTCATTGAATGTGTCATTCACCAGTATCTGCTTAAGGCTACATCAAGAGGAAACAAACCTTAGAGATAGAACGTAGAGCTACTGTATTGTGTCAAGTTTCAAGAAGCTAGCACAAACCGTGTTTGAATTAGAGTTCTAACTGCATCTGTCAATATAGGAGAAAACAGAGTGAAACCGAAAAAATTCAAACTGTTACTGCAAACGAATGCTTCAATGTAAAAGAACGAAACTTGAGCATCAAGTGGGATTGGTGTACTGATCATTACTTGAAAGTATCATGAAGATTGGATGAAAAAATATATGTTGAGATTTCAGGAGACTCTAGTGTTATGGAAGTTTGGCAACCCCTTCAATATGAGTGTGATTCGCCAGTCCCTGCTTTAGGCTACATCAAGAGGAAACAAACCTTAGAGATAGAACGTAGAACTAATGTATTGTGTCATGTTTCAAGAAGCTAGCACAAACCGTGTTTGATGTAGAGTTCTAACTGCATCTGTCAATATAGGAGAAAACAGAGTGAAACCTAAAAATTCAAACTGTTACTGCAAACGAATGCTTCAACCTAGGAGAACGAAACTTGGGCATCCAAGTTTCATTGGTGTACTGCTCATTACTTGAAAGTATCATGAAGGTCAGAAGCAAAAATTTATGTTGAGATTTCAGGAGACTCTAGTGATTTGGCAGCCTAACAACGCCTTTCATTGAATGTGTCATTCACCAGTATCTGCTTAAGGCTACATCAAGAGGAAACAAACTTTAGAGATAGAACGTAGAACTACTGTATTGTGTTAAGATTCAAGAAGCTAGCACAAACCGTGTTTGATTTAGAGTTCTAACTGCATCTGTCAATATAGGAGAAAACAGAGTGAAACCTAAAAATTCAAACTGTTACTGCAAACGAATGCTTCAACGTAAAAGAATGAAACTTGAGCATCCAAGTGGGATTTGTGTACTGATCATTACTTGAAAGTATCATGAAGATTGGATGAAAAAATATACGTTGAGATTTCAGGAGACTCTAGTGTTTTGGAAGTTTGGCAACACGTTCAATATGAGTGTTATTCGCCAGTCCCTGCTTTAGGCTACATCAAGAGGAAACAAACCTTAGAGATAGAACGTAGAACTAATGTATTGTGTCAAGTTTCAAGAAGCTAGCACAAACCGTGTTTGATTTAGAGTTCGAATGCATCTGTCAATATAGGAGAAAACAGAGTGAAACCTAAAAATTCAAACTGTTACTGCAAACGAATGCTTCAACCTAGGAGAACGAAACTTGGGCATCCAAGTTTGATTGGTGTACTGCTCATTACTTGAAAGTATCATGATGGTCGGAAGCAAAAATTTATGTTGAGATTTCAGGAGACTCTAGTGTTTTGGACGCCTAACAACGCCTTCCATTGAATGTGTCATTCACCAGTACCTGTTTAAGGCTACATCAAGAGGAAACAAACCTTAGAGATAGAACGTAAAACTACTCTATTGTGTCAAGTTTCAAGAAGCTAGCACAAACCGTGTTTGATTTAGAGTTCTAACTGCATCTGTCAATATAGGAGAAAACAGAGTGAAACCTAAAAATTCAAACTGTTACTGCAAACGAATGCTTCAACGTAAAAGAACGAAACTTGAGCATCCAAGTGGGATTGGGGTACTGATCATTACTTGAAAGTATCATGAAGATTGGATGAAAAAATATATGTTGAGATTTCAGGAGACTCTAGTGTTTTGGAAGTTTGGCAACCCCTTCAATATGAGTGTTATTCGCCAGTCCCTCCTTTAGGCTACATCAAGAGGAAACAAACCTTAGAGATAGAACGTAGAACTAATGTATTGTGTCAAGTTTCAAGAAGCTAGCACAAACCGTGTTTGATTTAGAGTTCGAACGCATCTGTCAATATAGTAGAAAACAGAGTGAAAGCTAAAAATTCAAACTGTTACTGCAAACGAATGCTTCAACCTAGGAGAACGAAACTTGGGCATCCAAGTTTGATTGGTGTACTGCTCATTACTTGAAAGTATCATGAAGGTCGGAAGCAAAAATTTATGTTGAGATTTCAGGAGACTCTAGTGTTTTGGACGCCTAACAACGCCTTCCATTGAATGTGTCATTCACCAGTATCGGCTTAAGGCTACATCAAGAGGAAGCAAACCTTAGAGATAGAACCTAGAACTACTGTATTGTGTCAAATTTCAAGAAGCTAGCACAAACCGTGTTTGACTTAGAGTTCTAACTGCATCTGTCAATATAGGAGAAAACAGAGTGAAACCTAATAATTCAAACTGTTACTGCAAACGAATGCTTCAACGTAAAAGAACGAAACTTGAGCATCCAAGTGGGATTGGTGTACTGATCATTACTTGAAAGTATCATGAAGATTGGATGAAAAAATATATGTTGAGATTTCAGGAGACTCTAGTGTTTTGGAAGTTTGGCAACCCCTTCAATATGAGTGTTATTCGCCTCTCCCTGCTTTAGGCTACATCACGAGCAAACAAACCTTAGAGATAAAACGTAGAACTAATGTATTGTGTCAAGTTTCAAGAAGCTAGCACAAACAGTGTTTCATTTAGAGTTCGAACGCATCTGTCAATATAGTAGAAAACAGAGTGAAACCTAAAAATTCAAACTGTTACTGCAAACGAATGCTTCAACCTAGGAGAACGAAACTTGGGCATCCAAGTTTGATTCGTGTACTGCTCATTACTTGAAAGTATCATGAAGGTCGGAATCAAAAATTTATGTTGAGATTTCAGGAGACTCTAGTGATTTGGCAGCCTAACAACGCCTTTCATTGAATGTGTCATTCACCAGTATCTGCTTAAGGCTACATCAAGAGGAAACAAACTTTAGAGATAGAACGTAGAACTACTGTATTGTGTTAAGATTCAAGAAGCTAGCACAAACCGTGTTTGATTTAGAGTTCTAACTGCATCTGTCAATATAGGAGAAAACAGAGTGAAACCTAAAAATTCAAACTGTTACTGCAAACGAATGCTTCAACGTAAAAGAATGAAACTTGAGCATCCAAGTGGGATTGGTGTACTGATCATTACTTGAAAGTATCATGAAGATTGGATGAAAAAATATATGTTGAGATTTCAGGAGACTCTAGTGTTTTGGAAGTTTGGCAACACCTTCAATATGAGTGTTATTCGCCAGTCCCTGCTTTAGGCTACATCAAGAGGAAACAAACCTTAGAGATAGAACGTAGAACTAATGTATTGTGTCAAGTTTCAAGAAGCTAGCACAAAACGTGTTTGATTTAGAGTTCGAACGCATCTGTCAATATAGGAGAAAACAGAGTGAAACCTAAAAATTCAAACTGTTACTGCAAACGAATGCTTCAACCTAGGAGAACGAAACTTGGGCATCCAAGTAAGATTGGTGTACTGCTCATTACTTGAAAGTATCATGAAGGTCGGAAGCAAAAATTTATGTTGAGATTTCAGGAGAGTCTAGTGTTTTGTCAGCCTAACAACGCCTTTCATTGAATGTGTCATTCACCAGTATCTGCTTAAGGCTACATCAAGAGGAAACAAACCTTAGAGATAGAACGTAGAACTACTGTATTGTGTCAAGTTTCAAGAAGCTAGCACAAACCGTGTTTGATTTAGAGTTCTAACTGCATCTGTCAATATAGGTGAAAACAGAGTGAAACCTAAAAATTCAAACTGTTACTGCAAACGAATGCTTCAACGTAAAAGAACGAAACTTGAGCATCCAAGTGGGATTGGTGTACTGATCATTACTTGAAAGTATCATGAAGATTGGATGAAAAAATATATGTTGAGATTTCAGGAGACTCTAGTGTTTTGGAAGTTTGGAAACTCCTTTCATTATAAGTGTTATTCGCCAGTCCCTGCTTTAGGCTACATCAAGAGGAAACAAACCTTAGTGATAGGACGTAGAACTAATGTATTGTGTCAAGGTTCAAGAAGCTAGCACAAAACGTGTTTGATTTAGAGTTCGAACGCATCTGTCAATATAGGAGAAAACAGAGTGAAAACTAAAAATTCAAACTGTTACTGCAAACGAATGCTTCAACCTAGGAGAACGAAACTTGGACATCCAAGTTTGATTGGTGTACTGCTCATTACTTGAAAGTATCATGAAGGTCGGAAGCAAAAATTTATGTTGAGATTTCAGGAGACTCTAGTGTTTTGGACGCCTAACAACGCCTTCCATTGAATGTGTCATTCACCAGTACCTGTTTAAGGCTACATCAAGAGGAAACAAACCTTAGAGATAGAACGTAGAACTACTGTATTGTGTCAAGTTTCAAGAAGCTAGCACAAACCGTGTTTGATTTAGAGTTCTAACTGCATCTGTCAATATAGGAGAAAACAGAGCGAAACCGAAAAAATTCAAACTGTTACTGCAAACGAATGCTTCAACGTAAAAGAACGAAACTTGAGCATCCAAGTGGGATTGGGGTACTGATCATTACTTGAGAATATCATGAAGATTGGATAAAAAAATATATGTTGAGATTTCAGGAGACTCTAGTGTTTTGGAAGTTTGGCAACCCCTTCAATATGAGTGTTATTCGCCAGTCCCTCCTTTAGGCTACATCAAGAGGAAACAAACCTTAGAGATAGAACGTAGAACTAATGTATTGTGTCAAGTTTCAAGAAGCTAGCACAAACCGTGTTTGATATAGTTCGAACTGCCTCTGTCAATATAGGAGAAAACAGAGTGAAACCTAAAAATTCAAACTGTTACTGCAAACGAATGCTTCAACCTAGGAGAACGAAACTTGGGCATCCAAGTGTGATTGGTGTACTGCTCATTACTTGAAAGTATCATGAAGGTCGGAAGCAAAAATTTATGTTGAGATTTCAGTGGAGTCTAGTGTTTTCGCAGCCTAACAACGCCTTTCATTGAATGTGTCATTCACCAGTATCTGCTTAAGGCTACATCAAGAGGAAACAAACCTTAGAGATAGAACGTAGAGCTACTGTATTGTGTCAAGTTTCAAGAAGCTAGCACAAACCGTGTTTGATTTAGAGTTCTAACTGCATCTGTCAATATAGGAGAAAACTGAGTGAAACCTAAAAATTCAAACTGTTACTGCAAACGAATGCTTCAACGTAAAAGAATGAAACTTGAGCATCCAAGTGGGATTGGTGTACTGATCATTACTTGAAAGTATCATGAAGATTGGATAAAAAAATATATGTTGAGATTTCAGGAGACTCTAGTGTTTTGGAAGTTTGGCAACCCCTTCAATATGAATGTTATTCGCCAGTCCCTGCTTTAGGCTACATCAAGAGGAAACAAACCTTAGAGATAGAACGTAGAACTAATGTATTGTGTAAAGTTTCAAGAAGCTAGCACAAACCGTGTTTGATTTAGAGTTCGAACGCATCTGTCAATATAGTAGAAAACAGAGTGAAACCTAAAAATTCAAACTGTTACTGCAAACGAATGCTTCAACGTAAAAGAACGAAACTTGAGCATCCAAGTGGGATTGGTGTACTGATCATTACTTGAAAGTATCATGAAGATTGGATGAAAAAATATATGTTGAGATTTCAGGAGACTCTAGTGTTTTGGAAGTTTGGCCACCCCTTCAATATGAGTGTTATTCGCCAGTCCCTGCTTTAGGCTACATCAAGAGGAAACAAATCTTAGAGACAGAACGTAGAACTACTGTATTGTGTCAAGTTTCAAGAAGCTAGCACAAACCGTGTTTGATTTAGAGTTCGAACTGCATCTGTCAATAGAGGAGAAAACAGAGTGAAACCTAAAAATTCAAACTGTTACTGCAAACGAATGCTTCAACGTAAAAGAATGAAACTTGAGCATCCAAGTGGGATTGGTGTACTGATCATTACTTGAAAGGATCATGAAGGTCGGAAGCAAAAATTTATGTTGAGATTTCAGGAGACTCTAGTGATTTGGCAGCCTAACAACGCCTTTCATTGAATGTGTCATTCACCAGTATCTGCTTAAGGCTACATCAAGAGGAAACAAACTTTAGAGATAGAACGTAGAACTACTGTATTGTGTTAAGATTCAAGAAGCTAGCACAAACCGTGTTTGATTTAGAGTTCTAACTGCATCTGTCAATATAGGAGAAAACAGAGTGAAACCTAAAAATTCAAACTGTTACTGCAAACGAATGCTTCAACGTAAAAGAATGAAACTTGAGCATCCAAGTGGGATTTGTGTACTGATCATTACTTGAAAGTATCATGAAGATTGGATGAAAAAATATACGTTGAGATTTCAGGAGACTCTAGTGTTTTGGAAGTTTGGCAGCACCTTCAATATGAGTGTTATTCGCCAGTCCCTGCTTTAGGCTACATCAAGAGGAAACAAACCTTAGAGATAGAACGTAGAACTAATGTATTGTGTCAAGTTTCAAGAAGCTAGCACAAACCGTGTTTGATTTAGAGTTCGAATGCATCTGTCAATATAGGAGAAAACAGAGTGAAACCTAAAAATTCAAACTGTTACTGCAAACG